>NC_134578.1:5165000-5465000 GCF_050947875.1 Dermacentor variabilis | reverse complement strand
TTTTTTATTTCGTACCGTAGCACACTAAATGTATACTTCCGTTTCGTCTGCTTGTCCCCATGTCATGCAGTTTCGCGCGCGCAGAGAACGAAACCGTCGTTTTGTACCGCGTTCCGGCGCCGCGATCATGCTCTTGCATCCTCTCGCGGCTGCCTCGGTGCTTGTGAAGCAGGTGTTCTCGTGCAGCGCACGCAACATTGCCCGCTGCGTGGCCCCTCAGCCAAAACGGGAGAGAAAAGGCGGGGCCCGTGACGTATTAATCATGCGATCCTCCCGCTCCGGTATGGAAGAACGCAGGGATTTCGCTTGCGGAGCCTGAACGGGGAAATCGTGGGTTCGCGGCACTGAAATACTTCCATCTCGGCTATTCATGAGCCGATATGAAAACATTTTTGCGGCTGAACGCTCCCTAGAGAATACGTAACAACTTGTGACGTATAACCGAAAGTTGCTATGTGGCCTGGAGAGGGGCCCTGTATTGCTTACGGCGTAACATGGCTGGTACGCGGTGCACCAGCATTCTTCTATAGTCGATGGGTATTGTCAATCGGCTAAGCGCTGCCGTCGTTACCGAAGGAATCGCTGAAGTCTTTTCATCGCCATAGCTAAGCACAATCCCGCCTCTATGTGCAATCGAGGAGTAATCGTGGATTTGTTCCAGCGGTCCTGAAGGCGGTCTCTCCCGTAACAACGGTGCAAGGAGTGAACGGCGTCAACCTGGCAGAGATCAACTCTAACGCAGTCACACTGCGCGGTCAGTCATTGGTCAGCGCCCCTGTCGCTCTACGAGACCCGTTCGAGGTCATGGGTCACCTGAGCATCCATGGCACACTGGATGGCCGGGACCTTCGTGCCTTCGAGGCAGATGCGGTACCCAAGCGCGGTTGGGTTTCCGTCACCGGCAACTGCGTCTTCTACCGCGGCTTCTCCGTGCGTGGCAACATCGCCGCCGACACGGTCAATGACCTCATGTTCTCCTATGACGTGCTTCTCAAGAACGCGGACCAGAGCATCAAGGGCAAGTTCCCATCTTCTGTTCACTGTTTCGCGCCGACTCGGTGTGTGGCGTTCCGTTGAGGTCGTGGTTTTAATTCCCAGCCGTGTTCCCAGCACTTTCGTAATGTGCGAGCTCCATTGTACCGAGCTTTGTGTACGTTGAAAACAGCAGGGGCATAAAATTCCAGAACCCACTGTCGATATGTGCAGAGTTGCGAGGAGGTGAACGCCATCGATCACTTTTTTTGCTACTACGGTATTTTTGAGGGAAGTTAATTCTGAGAAACGTGTGTGGGTTGCCTTCATAGCTTCGTACTATTCAGGTGGATTAGAAATTTACCTCTCGTGAGCCCTCCTCCACTTTGCGGGCTTCCGCAGAACTGATGACGTATTCCCGGACGATCACTTCCAGGGATACTATCACGTTCGCGTGACGTAGTACACAGCACGTTGTATGATTAGAGGTTTTGCTCAACCAGCCAACCAGCAGGCACTAAAAGTAACTTCGAAAGTGACCTTCCGATAACGCGTCCCCTGATTAGCCATATTAGGGTACTTTTAATGCGTATATAGTCTTCCTAAACCATCCCCTGCTGTGTTTTCAATGTCGGCTGAGGGTTCTACTTTAGAACAGCATCGAAATGATTTCGTGGGTACTCCCTAGCGGGGCACTTGTGAACCATCGTGTCCTTACAATATTTTGACATTATTTAGGGTTTTCGCCGCCGATTGTGGCTGATATGTGAGCTAATGTAAAGAACGTTTCCTATTGGGTCATCGCTTCAGTGTACGGCAATCTCCACTTATGAACCCTTCAAACATTATATAGTAACACGTGTACTTTATCGAGTGACCGCGCCTCATCTAACAAATGTTATCGCGAAGCGCAAAACGCGCCTGCATGTATCAGAAGTTTCTGGAATGTTATCGATGGTTCTATCCGCTGTCTGTTGTCACCGAACCTTGTAGAATCTGACTGCATGTATGCGTGACGCGAATGGTGTCGAACTATCTGGAAGACACGCGGGCACCAGCGATTACTCTAGAACATTCGATGGCTTATGCATAACAGCCGACGCGCTTGACCCGCTGATCAGATTTTCGACGATCGCCGACAGTGTTCGCCCCTGTCGTTGTGCTTTGAGTATAGCCTGTTTTTGAGGGCACCGGTTCGCCCAATAAAACACTAAAACACTAGCTTCGTTATCCTGTTTTCCTGCTTTCTTCACCGTCACTACCACGCGACAGTAGTATCCTTGCCTTGTACGCGAAAAGCTTCAATATGTACTCGCTGCAGGTCTAGTAATGCAGTTAATATTGAACTAGCCTTCATTATTTCCAGGGTTCTGGGTATTTACGGTAGTTACGCACGATTCCACATGTTCTAAATGCATGGCGAAAATAAATTAACACTTAACGACTATTTCGCTTTCAGGTCATTATCACTTTATTCGTGATGTGAAGGTGCTGGGAGATTTGCCTCACTTGGGGCACATCAACGGCGTGGATCTGTCCGTACTCGACACGCTGGTGGCAAAGTTGGACAGAGAGAACGTCATTCAATCTGACCTGGAGTTCCACGACGTACGTTGGGCAGCTGATGTTGCTATTATTGGGAAACTCGAGCAGAACCGTGGAGTTCCATTTAGAAGGATGAAGTGTTTGTATTGATGCAGGTATTGGTCTATATAGGCATCGTTCAGTGAAGCAATACCGCAAGGCCTTTTGGGGTTATATATTTGGAGTCGATATATGGATTTGGATGTGTGAGCATGGAATACATTGAGGCGCCCGCTTGTAAAACTTGCACATATGTGTCTCGTGTCTAAACAAGAACCAAAAGTAGCATGGCGAGAAAAGTAAAAATTCTTTCTAGAGCGCGACACTTCACGCAATATATAATATGCATGTGGCTAGGGGGTATGCAGAGAACATATTTCGGTACTATCTGCCCATGTGAGGCACCTCTTCGATGAATAGGCTTCTGATGCTCCCAACAGGGCAGGCCCAACCAGCTCCAACCATACAAGCACAGCCCGCCAGCTTAGCGAATCTCGCGAGATTCGCTTCATCTTAAACATCGTCCGAATCCAAGGCGGTTACTCCTCGGAATAAAAAGCCAGAGCTATTTTTGCATCCTCAGACTTGCCGCGATGGCTTAATGGCTGTGGCGTCCTGCTGCTGAGCACAAAAAGGCCGGTTCGATTCCACCAAGGCGGAGAAATTCCGATGAGAAAAAGTGCATGTTAAGGGGAGATGCTCCTCGAAACTTTTATTTTACTTGTGCTAGGGCTTTCAAAATTCAGCCAGCTATAGAATTTTCTATGCAGATTTCAAATATGTCATCACTTTTTGTGTAGCTGTTATAGTTCATGAGTTATGTGTTGCACAATAGCAAGATATAGTCCTTTGTGTGCACCTTTTTATGCACTAAATTTTCACAAAAAGTGTCGTGCTGTAGCTTGTTTAGCTCTTTGTAGATCACAAAATGCCGATATCTAGCCAAACAGCGTGTACAATTACTGGAACTATGCAAAGATTAGAGCATTTCAACTAATTTTTTTATCGATTTCCTGAAATATAACCTTGTACTTCCACAACTACTGCTGGGAGGTATTGCAATTTCAAGTAGGTGTCAGCATTGTACATACCTGTAAGAGTGTGTGTGCCAAATTTCATTAGTGCAAGATAATTATAAATCTAGATGGTTATTTTCATGTGATTGTCAAAAAGACTAGTTAAGTGTCATAATTTCGTTATAGTTGCAGCAATTGTAGATGCTGTTCGAATAGATATCGGCACTTAGCGGTCTACAAAGAGCTTAATAAGCTACAGTACAAAGCTTGTTCCAAAATTTATTACGCCCCCCAATAAGGTGCCCACAAAATCACTATTTTGCCATTGTGTAGGACAAAACTGAAGAACTACGGTGGCTACATAAAAAATGACTTATTTGAAATCTGCTTGTAATGCTCTAAGTGGGTGGATTTTCATATTTATAGTACAAACATTAGTTTTTTCGATGAGCACCTCCCCTTAAAGAACCCATAATGGTTGAAATTCTGAACGGCGGCCCTCCTTGACCATGTGTCGCTTGTGGACGCCAAAGCCCACATTTCCTTATTTTTATTGCATCCTGGGAGCTAAATCCTCTGCTAAATTACTTCACCAGACATCTGTAGCTCTTGCGGACGGCGTGGATTGACGTACCTTTTGTCTCGCGTTCGTTTCGGCTCGTTTCTGAACCAGTAAACATAAACTATGCTGCGCTCTGTAATGGAGCCATCTTTCACGTATTTTGTGGAGTGCTATACTCCCTGCCTTGTATGCCAAGACGCCAGCATCACTTCGTCTATCGTCCACGCGGTCCACATCTCAGCCCCTGATGTTACGATAGACTGATTACTGCGCAGGTGACTGAAGTTGGCACAGACCTCAACGTCGAAGGCCTTCTGAACGGTCACAAACTCCGGCATCTCAGGGATCAGGCGATATGTACCGCCAGACATCACGAACTCACCGCCACCAAGATCATCCGAGGTCCGGTTAACTTGTTCAATTCCATCGAGGTTCGTCACTTTGAAAACAGGACTCTTGCTGCTATCCTGGAGGACATTGTCTTCGTTGATGGCCACTTCGTAAGTTCTCCAGCTGATCTCTGGAAAGACGCAGTGCCGTAGTACAGCGCCGCATCCGCTTTCGAGCTTTGATTAATCCGGTTTTCCTGAAGCCATATCAAACCGCCGCCAAGCAATAGCGTGGTATGCTGATTTCTAGTGTCGATCCCCGGTTTCAGGTTTGTTGATCGAAGACTGTCGTGAGACCTTCTGTAGAACCAGCATAAAGTATATGTAAGAGTAATTAGCAAATAGTCAATAAACAATTCGATACAACGCTACGACTACAAAAACAGCAAAACATTGAGAACAGTAAAATACACAATGCACTGCCAGCCAAAATGCGTGCAACTTTAAACAGTTTGAACTAAATATAACATAAGATAATCATAAAATGAAGTGATCACGATTAGACTATAGTTCAGAGAGTTCCAAATGGTTATAATTATGAATATACGGCAGTGAATTTTCAGTTATTACTGCTTACTATGGATACGAGTACGGTAATTCTTGTGGTGTTCGCAATTTCGAGCATGCTCTTGTCAAGTCTTTCTCATGCTTTCGCTTGTGCTGCGACCGCTCTCGCAGACGACTGCACCAAAGGTATTCACTGATGTGCTCATAGAAGGAAGCATCAAAACAAACAATGCGCACTTCGACCAGCTCGTGAACGGCATCCCCATCAATACGGTGCTCTCGGACGCCGTCTGGGGAAACGGGAAATGCGAACTATTCGGTAAGTATGATCTTACACACGTCTGAAGACGGTCGAGCATTGAGATGGAATCGGGTAAATGGGTGCGTTATTCTCGATTCGTGTTTCTAAATAAATTAAAATCTATTTGCATTGTACAGTGCGCGTCACCCTCGGGTAAAACGTGCGAACTCCAGCGTAAGCCGGTGACGTTTAACCGTAGTGACTCGGCCCGAGATTAGATGCGTCTGCCGCGAGTGTCCAGACTCTTATCTCCATAGACGAAGGAAAAAGATAGCAGGGATCATAATGCAACGTAATTGAAGCCAGTGTGGTGGCCCAGCACGTGTTGAAACCGTCAGAGCGCGCGATAGGTTTTAGTACTTCCGGTTGATTTTTTCAGATACCCGTTAAAAAAACATCTGAAAGTCTTGAAATAAACATGGCTACCACCGCGGCACTTTCGCTTGATGCTGCGCTCAAGTTTCTGCATTGTGGCATCGAATCGCGGTGTTGCGCTATGCGTGTCCGTTCCGCGAGCCGCATCAGTGAGGGAACCTTTCAAGCGAGTCGGAACCAGTGCGCACCGAATGAAAGCTACCGATAACCAAACGTCTCGGCAAATCTCTATTTTGCTCCATGATCTCGACGCAAGGGGTCACGTGCTGAGCCACCACTGTGGCTTCACGGAGCGTTTGCTTGCCAAGGCCGGCTGCGCGACGTAGTGCTCCCTCCTATCCTTCCTCTATGCTTATCTGGAGCCCAGCAGCTACCGTTAGACGTCGCTGGCTGCCTCCTGATCGCCTCGGCGGCCGCCGTTCCCGCGCTCTACCAGTCTCGGTGGTGTTTGCTCTGCACGAGGATGACGCGAACTGTACGTGTCATCATCAGCCTGGTCACGCCCACTGCAGGGCAAAGACCTCTCCCATACTTCTCCAGCAACCCCGGTCATGTACTAATTGTGGCCATCTCGTCCCAGCAAACTTAATCTCATCCGCCCACCTAACTTTCTGCCGCCCCCTGCTACGCTTCCAGTCCGTGACCCTTAATCCAGTCCGTAACCCTTAATGACCATCGGTTATCTTCCCTGTAAGTGTCAAGTGATTTAAGTTTTTGATTTTTAGCTGTTATACCGTAATGGGTATTCAAGAAAGTTCCTGCAATCACCTCAGCGGCATTGCATAATTCGATGCTTATTTCTATGATAACTTGAGACAACTTACGAAACCAGGTTAAACAATTTAAACGTAACAATATTTTACTGTGCTTGTCGTGCATCTCTACAGACAGCTGAAATGCTTAAGCATGAAAACCTCCAGCAGAAACATTGCATCTCGTGTTGCCAGTACAATGTCTTAGAAACTTTCTAAACGTTTTCTCTTTTTTTTTTCAGGAGAGAATGTCTTCAGCGACACTTTTACCGTTACAAAGGATCTGACTCTTCTCGGCCGTTTAAATGGACTTCGTATACCTGACGATCTACTTCAGCTTTGTCACAATAAAGGTACTAGTTCAGCGTTTTCGTTTTCTGAAAGGATGCGGCGGCATCTTTCAACTGATCTTGACGTACATAATTCGTCAATCCTGATAAGGCTAACTCGCACAGGTGCAAGTGTTTTTTTTTTTCTTTTTGAACACGGTACTTTTTTTCTTCAAGCACTTAAAGCGGTTGTAAGTGATGTCTGCGTTTCATGCGTATTCAAATAGAGAAATTGAATATGGTCTAAGCTAAACTTTTCAATCTTGGTTGTCTTTTGCAAAGTCAACTTTGGCTCCGTGTGAGCTCGCGTTATCTGTTCCGCAGCACAAAGCAAAAATTTCTCGCGGAAAGTATAAATTGCAGTGCATAACAAAATTTTTTTCCGCAAATAATTCGAATACGGAAACCTTGAGTGCCTATTCGCGTAATCGGTGCAAGAGGCAAGAGAATGCTAGGGGTGCGCCTTGTTAGCGACACATTTATGTTGCTTGTGATCTTTCTGCTAAACTTCTGTGTAGTATGCGCTGCAGCTTGGTTGCAGTCACAAGTAGGCGTAGGGTGCGGTTTCAACCATGAACAAGAGAAATTTCACTTTCGAGCTACGCAACAACTGACAAACTCGGTGTAGTCCAGGTTTCCGAAACATAGTTGTTCCAATTCTCCCAGCCTGCCCGGAACAATACCTGGACAGTCCAGTGTTCGAGAACGTCCAGGTTCCGGGCCATCTGCCAGTCTCTGGCGCAGTCAATGGACACTCCCTCCCTCACGTGCTCGAAGATACCCTGTTCGTCACCACGAACCAGACCGTGCGCGGAACCAAGCACCTCGAGGTACGTCACCATGTCCTTCAGTCAGTCACACCGAGGCAAATATCCGTGAAAACATGCACGATCCTATCGGCGTCAGCTCGTGACAGAAGTATTCGAGACTAGCACTGGCTGAGCTCGCTTTCCAGTCGGAAAGCAAATCGATGAAACATGTCTACGTACGCCTACTTAACAGTCGTTAACAAATCCGCGCGCCACTGAAAACGCGCAGCTTTTACTGCGAGGCACGAGGTGGGATGTTTAGTTCTCGGCCGCGGCGACCACGTTCAGGAGGAATGCAACCATGCTTTCTGGAACCATGCTTAGGGTACGCTCTCGAGAGAGGGAGGGAGAAAAGAGAAGGCAAGGATGTTAGCCCGAAAGTCTGGTTGACTACCCTACATTAGGAAAGGGAAAATGCGAATGAAGAATGCGGCGAATGAGTGCACTTGCGCAGACAGCACAGCGGGTACACCAGGCCGTCAAAATTTGCATGGGGGTAGCTTTCGATTGTCTCGTATAGGACGTTAAACGCGATTTATAGCTGCCATCTAATTTTGCGTAGTCGGCTACACGGTCCGTCATGTACGCGGTCCGTCGTGTACAGCTTGCAAAAGATGAAGCGCCAACAGTGACAGCACACCAAGGAACAAAGACGGGACAAGGCGCTACTTGCAAGTGTTTATGGAGGTCAAACGCGGCTGATTATATAGCCATGGAGAGAGGTGAAGAATAAAGAGGAAGCACTGCTTGGCGCTTCATCTTTGGTGCTGCCACTGTTCCACTTTTTGAAAGCTATGAACAAACTAGCCCCACAACGTGTTCTACTGCATCTGCAGCTTGCTTTCGTACTGTCCTGTTTCACTTGAGCCAAACCTTAAAGATACACAAATGTTACGTAGCTGGACAGAACCAAGGCAGTGTTTGCCGTCGCTTGAAGATACTCAGATTATCTTTTGCATTCCGCCCAACTACATAGTCTTCATTCGTTAATCAACTTCTCAAATATTATAGTTGAGTACAACTTGTTCATGGGTGAGTTAATTGAGATCTGATGAATACATCAGCGCTCGACCTATCGTTTCCCAAATCTTCACTTCCTGTTTCTGCAACAGTATATTCATCGAACATTATAGTTAGATGAAAAGTGTCAATGATAACATTGTACAGCAACATGAATAACTCCCGATACAGCTTGCTGTTGCTCAATACGTGCTACTTAAATGTTGTTTTTTTCGAGCGGAAAAGAAGCCCGCGAATACACGCAGTGCCTCGTGCGGCTAGCCGCACGGCGATTATGCGTGTATTCGCGGGCTTCTTTCACGCGCCGATAAACATTCACGTAACATGTATTGAGCAACAGAAAGCTGTATCGCGAGTTTTTCACGTCGCTCTAAAATTTTCTCGTTTACATTTTCCATCTAAGTATATTACTTGAGAAGTTGATCAAAACTAATAATCTAATTAGTCGCAAATATGAGTATCCCCAAGCGACGGCAAACATTACCTTGGTTCTGTCCAGCTACATGCCATTTGCATATACTTAAAACTTGGCTCAAGTTACGTGCAACGCCGTGTATACATCACTGCTTCGCAATTACAAGTGTCGGGGTTCCCACTGTGACGGTCGCTGTATTTGGATGTCCCTCGGTGATTTCGTCTCGTGCAGGTTGTGACGTTCGAACAGAACGTGCTGCCCGATCGCGTAAACGGGAAGCGTTTCCGTCACGACGTTGTCACTCTGCACACGGCGCAGACTTTGCACGGAAAGCTCGCCTATCGCCACGTTGTCACACCGAACGTGGTCGTCCGAGGTTAGTCACTTTATATAATTTAATCGCTTAAAACTAGCCCTGCACCCTCTCGCTATTTACAATTGCTGTTTCATGTTCTGTGACGGTATCTGCACATGACTCCTTATACCGAGCTGCAAGTAAGATTCCTGCCCGAGTCTGTACAACATTTCATATGTGGTGCCATGGTTCGTGGTGTACACCGTAGCTTGGCCTTCTAGGAATGTGCTGAGTGCGTGGCTCGAAACATGCATAGCGACCGACTTTACTAATCTTCGTATCTTCGTTCTTGGAATCGGTTCGAAGTCATTTCAGGCACTATCGGAAAATATTACACTAACCAATATTTCTTAATTACATTTGTGGGGTAAACAGCCTTCACCTTTACCATATATGCTCGATATGCTAAGGAACCACACCTAAGGAAGACGAATGGTGCTGCCGCTTTCAAGTTATCAGGTAGCCGCTTCCTCTTACACTAGATCACGGCAACCTTTGGCCGAAGACAGCGCATTTGCAAGTATGCATTCGAATTTCGCTATCTCTACACTTCTTTCATGCAAAAATAATCCAGATGTGTGAAATGCAGCAAGCTTAGTGACTTCACATAGAGCAAATCACCGCATCGGTTTGAACTCGAAGCTAAAGTTTCGGAGTTCACGTTACTCGTAGCTGCACGGAACAATCAGTGCTCTAAGATAATCAATGTACCATCCGAATGTTTCCGAGAGCGTTGGTTGCATGCACCTGGTTGCTAGAGGGAAACGGGTTTACACAGGCAAATAGTTCTGTGCCCGGAAGTACGAATGTCTGCGGTATGCATTATAGGCCGGTGTTCAGTGAACACAGCGGTTCGAGGTCGGTCGTCCCAATACATTAGACATCGCGTGCAGCAGTGTCACTTGGTTTGGCAAAAGCCACACCTGGCTGCAACCGGCAGACAAATCCGGCACCCTGAAAGAATGATCAATTTGTCTAGGTTGATTCTTTACTTTTTATTATACAGCTTCGTTACATATCAATATTAGCTTCTGAATGTCATGGTTCCTACTCAAGGGCTCTTCTGGCACCGATTCGCTCGCACTTCAGGTGTTTTTCTCACTGTACTTCCGTAATCTTTAGGTCTGATCAACAACGTCAACTTCTTGAGCCTTGTGCGAAGCACGGTGCTGCTGAACGTGCCCCAGACCATAGCCGCTCCACTAGCGCTGAACAACGTCGTGGTTCGGCACAACATCCGTCACGTGGGCACGCTCAACGACGTCCACCTCGATCTGCTCGCTCGAAAAGTGTCTCGCTTCGAGCACGCCGCCGCGCAGTTGGGGCGCAGCTTGGGCCAGCGGATGGCCAAGCACGAAGGCCTTCTCAACGAGCTATCCTGCTTCCTCACGGGTACGTGATACATGCTTGCCACACATGCCTTCGATGTTTCAAGGTACTTTCGATGTCTCAACATAGCTGTCCGAAAGGAGCAAATTAACACACGCACATATGCTCTTGTCTATGCTTAATCATGATCAGATTTCGCTTCTGTACATTTTTGAAATATGTGCGCTCCATGAATCAAATCTAGATATGTCTAAATTGTGCGCCTTCTCTAACAGCTTCGATGTCCCTCAGCACGTATACGGTTGAGTGAGCGGGCGGTTTTGCTGACGCTATGTGCTGCTATCGGGGCTCAACGGTTAATTACGAGTCGTGATAATTCCGAAAACAGCGTATTGTCACGCGGTAGTTATGGGTTATGGCAGACAGCCATACGAACTAACATTGATTGTCCCGAGAACTTGTGCCCGCAAAGTACTCTACCCATTTAATTGCAATATTTCAGTCCAATCGGCAATCGTCGGATTCACTCGGCCCTGCGCAAGTATGTCCCCTATACACGCGCCATTTAGCCGTCGCGATGGCTTAGCGGACGTGGTGTTGCGTTGCTAAGCATGAGGTCGCGGGGTCAAATCCCAGCCGCCGCGGCAGCACTTCAATATGAGCGAAATGCAAAAAACGCCAGTGTCCTGCGCACTGGGGGTGCGTTAACGATCCAATGGTGGTCAAAATTAATCCGGAGTCTGCCTCTACGACGTGCCTTAAATCAAATCGCGGTTTTCGTACGTAAAAACCACAGAATTCAACACGCGTCATCGTAAGTTCCACATCCGTCTGTGGTGCTCGTGTCAATTCTATAGAACGTACCATTCGCGGTAACCAGCCTATATAAGGCGGGACCAACATCTGGTTCGGGAAGCGCGTCGCGCATCGAAATGACAGCAACTTGGTGACAGTGATTGCAACGGCAAAAAGTAATTCAACGTGACAATATTTTAAAGCGACGCTTCCTTGCCTAGTTCCAGGCGTTTTTCCGTGCGTATCAGGGCGCCAAACGATGCCTGCTTCGCCAAGAGGCACTGAACACGCTTTCCCGCGGTAAACCAGCACGTTGAGACGCTTGGCGCGTTTCTATCCGCAGTTGCGCTACAGCCCGTTTCATACATCACGTGCAGTGCTGTGGAAGCTACGCAAGTACGGTCACCAAAATTTAACTCTGCGCGTTCCTTGTGCTTCTCTGCGCGCCAGCGGTGTTTGCGCCCGTGAGACTGCCGCGACGGGCTGCAAACAACGAAAAGCAAAATGATCTAAACCGACATGTTAGCAGCCGTATGAGTATATGGTCTGTTTGTTTCTAAAGGTATTTTTTTAAATTCGGAACTGAGCCTATATGAACTTTTTCACAAAATCGGTCAAAATACGCCGAACTATTTCTAAGTGCACACGCAGCCACTGCAAAAAGTATCTATAGCCTCCAAAGCGTTACACCTGACGTACGAAACGGTGTGTGTGTATTTGTAACTACATGTATGATGTCCTGCATGTAAATGTATATGTAATATCCAGCCTGCCTATAATTCACTGTAAATAACACTCGTCATATAACATGCTATTTAATACTTTAACACTGATATTTATACCTCGAAAACAACTCAATATGCGCAGCCACTTGGTTCACGAGCCAGTCACACCAATAATGCTTCGCTTTAAGTAGATGTGCAATGAATTTGAGTGCTTTTTCGCATGTGGCTTATACTCTGTGCCCGAATGTATCGCACTATTTTCGCTCACACGATAGGTGCGCTTTTATGCAACTATTCATGCAACCTTACAACAGCCCAAAGCTGAAGTAAGAAGGGAACGTGACATAACGGCTGCGGTTCCATCTTGCCAGCGTCTTGCCTGCGCTACATCTTATTTTACCATAGCGTACACAATGCCTACATCGCAGCCATTATCGATACGAGTAGTCGCACCCATCGTACAAACGCATGAACGCGGTTGTTCAGATTATAGGTATTTGACAGAGCCGCCGTTGAAATTACCGATGCTTACAATGCAAGAAGTTCATTCGTAACAAAATTGCAGTTCCACTTGAACTGCTGAGGCCATATGAACACTGTTCGTATAGTCTGACTTCGATAGCGGATATAAGTAATCATCGGAGATAGCAAATTAATGGATACGAAGTAAATAGACTGTTCCGTCGCCAATATCGATGCGTACAGAATATGGGCTTGTAACGAATATTCCAAATAACCAATGTATTTTAATGTCAGATGAGACTTTGTTAGGACCTTCGATTATACATGCCCGTGTAAAAACCTTATTATATTGGCATGTACCAAGTCCAGCCGGCTGTTCGTGGCTTCACGTGTACCTACAGAAGCGCGTTACGAACGAAACAAAAGTAACAGGTACAGCGAACAGGTTATTTACTTGTGTCCCGTTCGTAACAAGCTTTTGCAAGTTTACTACAAATTACCAACTCGCACTCGCACCCTTGCGTTGGAGCATCGCATCAACGTCCTCCTCGGTTTCAGATTCCTACTCGGCCGTGGACTACTTCGTCTTGCACCAATACCTGGACGTGGAGGCCACGACCGTGGACACTGCGCCCGGCGTGGGATTCCTGCGCCTGGTGGACAACCACGGGGGCGACGCCGTGGCGCAGGCGTTCCACTTCGCCTGGAGCCAGCGCGAAGCTCAGTGGCGCATGCAGGGCGTCGTCTCCGCAGACGAGGGCGCGCGCGTCTACTTCGCGCTCGAAGGGCGACTCCTCTGGCTCGAGCTCCCTCTTCCGGACAGCCACACGGGCCGTACGTGTAGTCTGATGCAGCGCTTCCAATTCGGCGGTGCGCTCGGGGATCTCAGGGGGGCGCAGACAGTCTGTGGGTTTGAGCTCCTTACAACCTCTCGCGACAGTCCAAAAAATATTTTGTAACCCGCTCTCCCGGCCCGTTGCTATGCCAAGCGTTTGGGTTTCAGCAAAGGAGCAGCGTATGACATTTTCTTCAGAAACGTTGGAGCTGACTTGCAAGAAGTGATTGAGGATTTAGTCCATTGCACGTTATCCCTGAACTGCAGTATTGTTATATACAGTTCAAAAGGGACGAGAGTTCACGATTGGTAGAATGTCTCTAGAAGCTATGAAAGGAGCCATGCAATCACTGGGGATCTGAATCGTGATAGTATGCAGGCTAACAAGTTTCAGCGCGAATGGCAAGCCTGAAGTCCTGAACGGCAGCTTACTGGCATCCTCGACGAGGAAAGTGTAGAAACGGTGCGTTCTATCAGTATTAAGTCTTAATGACGAGTCTTCAAGGATAAGATGAAAAGAAACTGACAGTGCAGCAAGCAATGGAGCGAAAAATGTACAACATAATGCATGCGATGTGCCTAACAATGCAAGACTCCAGTAGTACGAATTGAATAGCAAAATGGCGTATTGGAAAAAATATTGTCCTGCACCCCAGCGTAGCACGAAGCTAAAAAATACCAATAAGGGGTTTTAGATTTCATGAAGCTTAGTCCGCAGAACTGATTTGCCACATTTAGAACAAAATGGTGTAGCTGATAATCTACTTAAGATTATAAAAGGCAGTGGAGCTAGAAAGGTTAGTACTGATTAGACAACTCGTTGTCTAGACTAACAAAACGGGTGCCACCATAAGAGGAGATACGCCGTCGAAGAGGGCAAAGAATTAAATGGTGTGCCGAGATTACGAAACTTACAGGTCCTTGCACTGGCTGAGCTCCCGCAAGACTTATAACTGGCTATCGCAGGTTGAGGCCTTAGTTTTGCAGTGGATATGTGAAGCTGTACGATAAATGGGCAACACAAACAGCCCGTGTGCTGCTGAAATTCACCCCGCCGCGTGACCTATTCACGTGCTATTCCATTAATATGTCCGTGCTTCAGAGATGCTCAAGAACTGACATTACAGGTGTTAATTTGCCCGATTACGCAAACCGTTGCGCTCACTGGCACTTTCTCGGTTCAATTTGAACCACACTAACCGAACCGACAAACATCGACACCGGGAAATCGATCCCAATAATGATTCGCATTAAAAATGACTCGCTAGAAAGTAGGTCGGTTTTACCTGCCAGATAAATGTGGCAATTGTTATTTGCAATAACAAGGAACGTCATTATCCGTCTTTCACAGGTGCAATTTTGACCGACGGCTTGACGGTGCTCTTCAACTTCGGTGACGTGCTGGTTATGTCTGCTGTTGCCATGACCGGCAACACCGCGATACTGGCTAGCCTCACCAAGCACGGTGTCCTGGACCTCTTCGCATACACCCTGCAGAGCTTCGAGCCCGCTCTCATCGGCACGATCGATCCTGGCGAAGGCACGGATACTTCCCTGAAGCGCTTACAGAAGTGTAGAAGAGCGCAATACATTTGTGGCATTGTCAGTGATAAAACGGTGCAGTACAGTCAAACCTCAATATAACGAACATATGCAACGAAATATTTAATGTAACGAATATTATAGAAGGAATGATTTGATAAAACGAATCCTTAAATAAAACGAAGTAAGTCAACGTCTTTCGCCAATATCGGCATGTAAGAAATATGCTTATATATATAACATATATAACCAATGTATTTTCGTGGCGGGTGCGAATTAGTTCGGACGCGGTTAGACTTGTCACAGAACGGAGCTGTACGAAACAAGAGCGCTAATTTGCAGTTTGGAAAATACTCTACCGCTTTGACAAACAAGCACGGATGCGTACATCAAGCCTTTCTGATAAATCTTTTACTATCACATTAAGGCCGCAATTAGATATTTTAGCAAGTTACTTTCTATAAAACTGCTTAGGCCGGTGGGTGAATGATGGCACAGGCGGCATGCAGGCTGCAGCTTAACCTAAGCGATCTTTTTTTTTTCAGTGTAGTAGCATATCGCAGAAAGCCAATAGAACATGACTTTGACTATGCATTCGTTCCAAGGGTCCCTACCACATCCCAGGGTATTTCTTCAAAGACGCAGAAGGTGCACTTACACTTGCCTCAACCTTTGTGTTATTGAAGTCCAGCGCGGTGTCCTTTCCGCAGGCGTTCATTGCGCTCGTATACTATTGCTTTGAGGTGTAATTTATGTACAAGAAATGCGTTTTCAGATTAATCTAGTGTCCGGAACATCAAGAGAGAACGGCAAAGGAAAGACAGGGAGACTGGGGGAGGGGCAAGGGGACCGGAACATCGAGGTAGATTCTTCAACACTTAGCTAGTATTGGGTATTGCAAACAAATATGACCATAGTGTCTGCGGAACATTGTGTCGATCTATGCCACGAAAACAGCGGAAAGTTCAGACGGAAGCGTGCGCACCTATATTCCAAGGCCCGCTATAGCCTTCCCGGCAGCATACACGTCGGAGGCCGCTTCTGTATTAGCCAACCAGCGCAGAAATTAATTTGCACGAGGACAGAAAACGTCAGAGCGTATGAATTTCTGCGCTGGTTTGCTAATACAGATTCACAATCGCAACTCGCCCAGTTCAGCGCTTTAACAATGGGTCTCTCCTACCACGTGAAGGGTTCCGCCTGCAACAATGAGCACCGGAAAACATCAAGGACATTAAAGAGCTACCTGCGATTCAATGCGCAGCATGACAGGCGGCGGCGTTCATAACATAGACATGACGTATGCTCGCGGCTGTGATATGAAGGAAGGCGGGGGAGGAACGCCGTTCGGTGAGGGAGGGTTGCTCGCCAGCTTGTAACATCGCCTCGCAACATTTAATTTGCTCCTGTATCCGCTATTCTCGAAAATTTGCTGCGGAGGCACGTCAGACTTCCTCGTGAACAAGTCATAATAGTGCATGTTCGTCGGCGAGTCGGTCGTGCATCGTTAAGAAAGGTGCTGCGCAATACAAACATGGACGAGAAGAGCACAAGGACGGGCGCAGGACATAATTCAAAGAATGTCCACGGGCTAAACGTCGCTCCGCCCCTTCCTTGCGCAATGTCGGTCGCGGGCGGTTCGTTATCCGGCCAATGTGAGAATCACAAGTACCGCGCGCTGTCTGCCTGTCTACTTCCAGGCGCCACCACAGTCAAGGTCCTCTCCCTCGAAGGCTCGTTGTACGTCGTCGCCTCTGTGTACGACCACCGAGCCTGCATTACAGAGCACCACCACTCCAAGGTGTACACCATGCAGGGAGCGCACACGTGGCGCCTCGTGCAGACGCTCTACGGGGCAGCGGTCGCAAACTCCTTCGCTCGCCATGGCTTTCTCTACGCCCTCTTCACCGGCGTTGACACACGCAGCCGCTGCGCTGAGCCCAGCCTGGTGAAGGTAAGCCTCGAAATGGGGTCCAATCGATTTTGAAACCGTGCCGCGACCCCAAAGCGCACAAGCGAATGTTCGTTAAACCCATTAATTGCAACACTTACAAAAGCTCTGCAGCGCTGTATCGTGACCGGCGCATCCATAGTCGATCACGTGAGCGCTGCTACGAGTGGAATTTGCTTGGAACTGCAGCCGGGCGCTGAGCAGCCGTACGGCGGCGGTACGTGCAAAGAGTTTGGGAAGTGCTTGTCGATGGACGGCAACTGGGTCGAAATGCAAACGCCATGATGCGCAGAAAACGTAGTTTCGAATTCATTGGTAATGCTAAAGTTCACTACCCGGCCTGTAGTGCACCTTGGGCAAGCGCGCCCGTGAGCATGCTTCCGGACTTTCCACCAGGAGCTGAGTTAGAGAGCGCCGTGTGCTGCGCACAATGCGTTAGTTTCTTCTCCGTAACAACGCGGTACCAGATCAAACTGACTGTCATCGGTTTTCGTTTTAACCAAAGCTCTGATGTGGGCTTGTTGATTCACAATGTCAAGGCGAGTCGCATTGCTAAATAGAAGGGCAGAGGACTCATTGTACACGCCTGCTCGACGTGGGCGCTGGGAACGGTACGCGATGACAGCGCGAGCCAATTGGCCATTCTGTCTGCATTTGACCCTCCACTGATCGCTCACCAGTGGCACAAAAAGCGCTGACCTCGACGCGGGCCGATATCGAGTTTCAATCGCCGAGCACTGCGCACGTAATAAAGTATTCACTACGTATTATGGCCACACCCGTCACTGGCTCGAAATGCGATTCGTGCACTAGTGCGGTACTTGAAGTGCATGGGCTTAACAGACCGTTTATAGTGTCCTTGTGTATGGTGTCCCTCCCACACGTACTCAGTGCTTACTCTCTCCCTTTCTTCCTCTTTCTATTCCCCTTTGCCCCACCCCCAGTGTAAGGTAGCAAACCGGATGCTGTTCTGGTTGACCTCCCTGCCTTTCCTACCCTAGTTTTCTCTCTCTCGCTCTTGTCCGCTTCGGCACTTCTTCCCGAGCTCCTCACGCGTTATTGCCTCGATCAGCTGTTAACAGAGCGCGTTCGTGTCTTATCCATAGAATAATTATCCGTAGATACCGCACTGGTACTGTACCAGCAAGGCACCTAGTTGATTGGTTCCGGTGTTTATTGCAAGCGGTGTACATACCAACATAATTTATACCACCATGGATAGCAGCTTCGCTGGTCGACCATCTTCACAGGGTGGTATGGCTCAATTTTTTAATTAGAACTTTCCACCATGATTAATGCTGCTGTCAATCGGCATATCACGTACTGCGTCCGACTTATCGCCTTTCGGTGTTGTCTTTTTATTTAATGAAACGTTTCAATACTAGCAGCGCTTTCATGTGATTGAATATGGCCTCGGCAACGCCACAGCGCTCCAAAGCCTATACTATATACTAAAAAGCTTTACACACCTGAGGGTGTTGGCTTGTCCCATGGGTAGCACCCCTACCTTTAGGGCTACAATTTTTTTTTGCATACGATAGCGAAGCCCAACTACACGCGCGATCAGAAAATCGTAGCTGCAATCTGATTATTCTGTCAGATGTTCCTTCTGCCCCTATAAGGTGGGTCAGAACTTGACAGCAACAGCTTTAAAAGCTTAATACTCTTCGTGCCACGTGTCGCAGCTGTTTTTATTTGGCACAAAAAGTTCGCATGCAAGACATCGTTGGTTCTCACCGAAAATTCTATCTTAGCCCTTAAACGTGACGGCGTTAGCAATGCGACAACCAAACGCCGTTTATACACCCATGAAGGTGTAAACATGCTAAGTGATATGTGGCAATTTAACGCGTCTTTTACCTCGTCGACTAAACTTACCGCGCGACCTACTGCGCTCTCGCAGGTTTATCGAACCTGCAGTCGAGTGGGATCTACCTTCGAGCTATTCCAGACCATCTCCATGGTTTCGGTCTCCAAAGTGGAGCTCGTTCAGTACGGCGCGCAGCTGGGCGTCTTCATGGCTGCCGCAAACAGAACTTCAATTCAAATCTACACCTTCAACGGTAGTATTTCTTTCCCTCGGCTATCAAATTCTACGCCTGCTATGTTCAGGTACATACCCCCCCCCCCCCCCCGTGCTCTAAAGCATTTAAATTCGTGCAATCGCGCGGCGAACGTGCCCTTCACAGCACTAACAGTGCGACACATTTCACTTTCTGTGTCCCCCGTGTGCATACCAGCTGCTGGCTTACTAGGTGACGTGGGTGTGATTCCATACGGCGCTGAATCCCTAATTAAAAATATCGAATGTGTTATCAAGTGAACGTATGATGAACAAAACGAACAATGTGTACACACCTACAGGTCTGTATTTGTGACGTACGAACTCCGTCATACACCTGCGCAGAGGGATGACAGTTCAACATGAGTACAACGCAAAACAAATTTTAAAAACGTGGTGGATAAGCTGCTTTTGACCGCTGTCAGCCAAAAGCAGCTGCGGTTGCATGCTGGATGCTGATCTCTGCTGGCCGCGTTGGCAACACGCATGTGAAAAACGTAGGTTACGTTACATAAACCACAAACTGCCGCCAGCAAGTCTCACGGACCCGGTACTAATCGGAGCTCTTCAATCAGGCAGCTTGTGAACTCCAACTTTTCCAAAATTCTGAAAATTTTATCATTGTTCCTGGAAGTATCGGAAAGAGGGCACCGTGTTCAACTACTGAAGCAGGGACATATTTACGCACGTCATCACCGTGGCGTTGTTTGCTTACTGTTTCCCGCATGAGACGCTGTGGACAAAAAATTGTCATACCAAGACGGCACACGTGCCTCAACGTCTTTTTAGCAGACCACTCAAAATGAGGTCCGATGACGCTTGCAATTTTTAGGTGAGAGCGGCTTCCAGCTACACTCGGCCATCGCTGTCAAGTTGGTGACAGACATCAAGATGACTGTTCTGGAAGGCTCCCTCTACCTCATCGTCGCTCAAGGACACAGCACCGGAAAGAGCCTAGTCTACAAGGCTGTCGCGCAAGGTAATGCCTTGCGTCCCCGAGTTCCTCCTCGCAACTCTTGTCTGTGTGGTGGCTATCTCGGCTGTTCAGTTTCGAAAACGGATAGCGTAAAAGGCAACTTGCGTTGCGTGCTGCGCAGCGCTGACATCAGTACTTACGCCCTGAAAAAAATTGCGCAGTTTGTAACGCAACCATTGCCGTAACTTGAGTTTGTTTCCAATAATCCTGCGCGCCCGACACCTTCCAATCGGGATCGACAAGCACCATCAGCATTAAACCAGAACAAAAAAAACTGATCGCACCTGTTGCGCGTAACATAGGCTTGTAATTACTCCATAATCCTCCATAGTCATTTTCGACTTTTGAACTTGTGCTTATACGGTACGCGTCTTAGTAATGCCACTAAATAAAATTTATTGAGAGGCTTTACGTCTTAGTGTACCATGACGTTCCTGGTGGGAAAATTCGAAACCAGCGAGTGAAGGAAGCTTCAGCCCGGGGCCAACTCCGATTCCTTCCATTAATATACATGTAAAATGCAGAAACGCTTTTGACAGCCGCTGGGCCGATTTGAGTGCAATCTGTTGCATCTGGAAGTTAAAGTTCTGCTTCCTATTTCGGGCGTGGAATAAACTTCTCAAAAATTCGCGAGCTTCAAAAAAAGTTTGAAGCACTAAATTCGCAATTTCGTAACTCGCCACCAGAAAGATATCGCAGTTCTGTAAACTGCGTCTGTTAGGGCATCTTAAGCGGACACATTCGATTTATGAATATGCATCTTACGTGGAATTGTTGCGTTTACGAGGGTTCTCCGAAAGTCCTACTCACAAATTACTGGCATATTTCAAAGTTATGTTTCGCATATATTGTCCTTTCCAGATGTATTAGATGCAAATTACAGAATTCAGATATCGTTCTTTATCGCAGAGTTGTGTACTTGGTACATAGGTTCCTCGATTTAAAGTTAACAATTTCTTACGCGAAAGACTACTTAATGAAATCTGCTTCCTAAATACACTAGAATTTAACTTCTTTCGAACGCAGTAAACGTCATCAAAATCGGTGCTCTGGTTGCCGAGAAACGATTTATGTTCACATGTACATGCAGGAGCTCTCTCGCAGGCTAAAGCTTTCCCCTTAAAGGTGGACACTGAAGAAACTAAATCGGTTAAGAGTGAAGTGTTCTATCAAGACCCTATTTTCGTTAATCTTGTAGTAGTGCATTCATCATTAAACGTCCTTTTTATTCAATTTCGTGCCGGCAACCGAGCGCCTGTACTTCAATGTGAAGTCTGTTTTCATAGCTTCTCGTGCTGGGACCATGTGGTCCCTTTTTATCTGATGCAGTCTGTGCCTTTAACGATAAAACACTTTTCCCGACTGCAGCCGCTGTCAAAATTCATGACGCCGAGGCGAGCTGGTTTACTGACGGCTGACCTAATTTACAGACGGCTCTACTTGCTTTTCTCTTTAATGTCCTATTAACGGTGCCCTACAACTCCTTTATTAAAAGAACAGTGTGAAAAACATTTGTATTCTAGGCCATTTCCCCACGAACTTCTTGCAGCAATAAGCTTCTGCATTGCACCGTGTATTAACGGAGTTGTCAGAAATTAAACACTGTCCCTGCCGCACCTTCGCGGCCTGCTCCTTCTCGTCGCTCCCTTGCCGTGGTCGCAGCTGTACGCCACGCGAAACAACGCCCGCCATGCTCCGCCCCCGGTCGCGTCGTGCTTTTATATTGGTAGTGCACACTGAAGCTTGTTGATGTAAAAAAAAAACGAGGAGACGGAGCCATTGTCGCTCCTCGTGTAGCTGTATAAAAAGGAATGAAGAACACTCCATAATTTAGCGTTGTTCCTAGCTGGCATCCGGGATTCGTCAGGTCATGCAAGTCATCGTATGGGTGGTGTCGAGTAATTTAATATTAATTTAGTGTACAGTCGTCATGTCGCATTTATTCAGAGCACTTAATCACCAGCCCATGCACAACTTAATTCATTGCGTACTTTTTGAGGAAGGAACAATTCAATATTTCTAGCGGAACGCAACACGTCGAATATGTATAATGCCCACAGCGAAGTGGTCGTGGGTATGTATGAGCACTCTACACAATGAAGTGAACTGGAGCCATAGTGGGCAATCTCGGTGTGTAGCTTACCTGAAGCTCAGTTTCTGTGGTTTTCCCCCTTGCAACTACTGAGCAGAAATGAAAAAAATTCGCGTACAAAGATGTGTACACGATAACTGCAGCGGATCATTTCCGCCCACGATGACTCAAATACGTCAGTTGTACCGTTACAAGTACGGTATACACCGAGGTGGAAGCGAGGTAGCATATACTCGTGGGCAAACGCACACGGACCAGGGGTTCCGCGATAGTTTTCTGCGCTGCCTATTTGCACGTAACTCGAAATTCAGGACTGCAGTGGAAACTTGGCATGGCGATGCTTTCCGGTTCTATCGCCCATTTCAGCTACGAATCAACTTTTTTCGACGAGGATGTGGTCCATATACTTTTGCTCACGGGTGTACATTAGTGATGGGGAGTGCCGTTTGATCGACCTGGGCTTTTTCTTTTTTTTTTTTTCTTTTATCAGAAACACGGAACCAACTGCACTTCATTTTTATTGCAGGCGCAACAGCAACATTCCGGCGTCTTCCAGCGACGTGACACTGCGGAGCTGAGCACCGCTTGATTTTAGATTTTAAGCCCTTCACACTCTAGGGAATTATATAATTGTTTACTGTTACCGCATAACTGTCTATAAGGCATCGCTACTTGTTACTCTTAGTCAGCCTTTGTAACCCTTGCGGGTGAGGAATGCTGGGCCATGGGCCTCGTTAGCGCTGCAAGTGTCAACGGGCATGTACATAAAGTGCGTTATACTCACTCCGCAATAAACTTCACATCCTGACTGTTTTCTCATGGACGTTCTTCGGCGCTCGCGAAGCATCACTACTTGGCGTTATTGTACATTCGTTCCAACTTAATTCGTTACCCTGCGGTATGGCGTGGTTGACAGCGCATTTACGCAAACCGCACAATGAAACGTGGATATAACAAGCTGAAACTACCAAATGAGCTTAATGTATGCTTCGCGTCAAAATGCACACATATAGGCGCTCTCTGCGCTTGCGCAGACAGAATTCGAAAGAAAATGCATCAACAGAAGTACAGCTATCCAGAAATGATATATAGGAGCTGCTCAGCGATATTGAGGTTTACAGTTCACAGAAACGTTCGGTCTTCTGAAATTCTGAAAGGCCATTAAAGAACGTCGCCAATTGTAAAGCTGCCAGTGTGACATTTCTGACAGTGACTTAATTATTAGGCGGTCATTTCTCTCTGCGGAAAGTTGTGCAGTGCAAGAAACTTCCTAAACAACCGGTTTGGCAAATCTTTATAATGCTGCTACCAGCATCACTTTCCCCCGCTAACGTTGGTAATCTCTTACAAATCAGTGATGGATATGCATACAGTCAAACCTTGATATAACGAGCACGAATAAAATTATCGGACATAACGAAATATAAGCAGTTTCTCGCCGATGCCGTCATGTGGACAACGTAGTCGACTCCGGTTAATTCGATCCCGACTGCAGGGTCCGCACTTGCTACGACTTAGTTCTGCCCTGTCCCAAGCTTTATTCCGTTAGCCTTGTTCGCGCTAGCAACTGTCGCAGCAATTGCATCAATGAACACTAACTAGCCAAACTATCTTCGTTGCAAAGCCCGGTAGGCACCAATACTATCGTTATTTCGACCCATCGCCGGGTAATTCGAATTAGCAGCGCGCACATGCCTGACCCCCAAAGGGAACACTAACCGTGACGCCAATGGTTGCGGCGTCTGTCAGTTTGTACGTCGGAGGCAGTGTTTCCCCGCAGAAAACCTTGGTTTTCTACGTATGCCTTCGGTATATTTCCAAGCGACAACCGGGGCTCGCAATGAAAATTAGTCCTGATTATTCATTCATTTTTTTACCCGATTCCGATGCACGCCTACATGTCTTAACAAAAATAAATCGTGAAATTTGTCAGTGCGTTAAAGTCGGGTACGAAAACTGCTTTCCGTTAAGCCAGCGTCATCACAATATGGCGGCACAAGTTTGCATAAAATGGCGAAAACAACGCTTCTTTTATGCTTTAATTACGAAGGCTTACTCAACAGATAAGTTATAGGATCGCGTCACGTGTTCTCGGCGCTGCGGAGACTCGTGTCGCAGGACGCTAAGGCAACTGGAGAAGACCCGCGAGCAACCGATTCGGTTTCGGCGTCCTTCAAACCTCGGCCGGGCCCCCTCGCACTATGCCCCCTCCCGCACTAACTCTACCCGATAACGTTCACCGATGCTGAACGACGGGAGGGCGGTTCGGATGCATTCGTCACCTGCGTTGCGGCCAGTCCACCGCAACGAACTTGGTTAGTGTAGGCTTGTGAAAGGACTTTGGTGCAGGCCACCATCCCTTTGCTTGCAGAGTCTCAAGTGCACCACACGGAGGGCGACACGTTGTATGCACGTGATGGTCCGTATACACCCATAAAATGCGGTTTGCGATCGATAAATGCAAATTTGCATTCTGTGAAGTACAAGCTCCACACGTTTCAGCTTATTGGTGCATTAATCCGAGGTATTCCAGATTTTTAGTATACAATCGGGTGCACGTTAAGTTTAGGTGTACCTTGTTTTGTATTACGAACCAATAAAGTTCAGTGCGAATTTGATTGGGGGGGGGGGGGGGTGCGTTACAGTCGTGTACATGCTGCCTGCAGAAGCCATACGTTCGAACGTTTTCTCTGCTTTTAAAGGGACACTAAAAGCAAATACTAAATCGGTGTGGACTGTATAAATACCATTCGGGAAACCTCGCAACGCTTGTTCCATGCAAAGAAAGACTTGGTTTACGAGAAAATTGCATCTGAAGGGTCTGAATACCTTTCCGAAATTTCATTTCGCGCCACCCAATTACCGGGGAGTATAGTGACGTTGCATACGCCATCGGCAACAAGCGTAAATAACCACAAGGAGAGCTGCTAAATAGCAACAAAGGTTTTATTGTTGCTGAGGCCACTGAGGCTTTCTGGTGCGAAATCTTACTTTCGCGTGTCTTTCCCAACATCAGTAGCGGAGGGGGGGGGGGGGTGGTTCACCTCAAGCACCTATCACATCAGCTTTTTGCAGAACTGAATGCAGGCTAAGGACCGACAAAGGTTGTTTTTTTATCTAAGCCGCTCCTGCTGCTCTTGGACAATAGCCCGCAGCGCGTCCGCTGAGAGGGCACGTATCTGTCGGTGGGCGAGAGCAGCCTTTGTTTCCCTTGGCGTTTTCAATTACGTTCAGGTCAGGTGACTGTGGAGGCCATTCGAGGACTGCCACGTCACGACTCTCTAGAAACGTAGCAACATTTTGGGACTTGTGTATGGGAGAGTAATCATGCTGCAGGACGAAAGCATATTCAGGAGATCGCCCCCTGCCAAGGTATGGGAGCAGCACATCGTCCAGGAGGGCACATTACGAATCTATATTGAAGCGGTTCTGGATTGTCACGAGGGGTCCCAGGCCTTCGGCTGTCGCGACGCCCCAAGCACCCATTGCAGAGTGACCGCTAGCTGGGACTCGCTGCATGAACACCGGCAGATACACATAAAAAATTACAATATTTAGTTGGCGTTGGTATATATTGTGAATGAAAGCATTGGCTACAAGTAACATGTATTGAACGGTTTTAGCTTTGTCTGATGGGCTCATTTTCCCTGAACACTGCCATGGAAAATATGGCAAACGGGACATCTTTTCTCGGTTCATTTGTGATCATAATTTCCTATGCCCAGATGCTGGCAGAACATCGTTTCTACGTATGCCACAGTGCATGTAAATCAGCTCCGTAATTGCTAATATTTATTGAGGAGCAATATATTCCACGGGATTCACAAGTTTGTGCATGTCTTATTACATTCAGTGCGAGTATACTTCTGTCATAGTTTGAACAACCCGAACGGCTGTTCTGGCGGCAAGCCCCGTTGATTAGATATGTCCGCTCAATTCTCCGTTTAAGATGTGTAGCCTGATAAACAACGTAAATTATAATTATATTCCATTCTATCGCATCTTTTACTCCATATGTGCAGCTTTGGGACGTTCAAACTGAAGGATTACATATACTTAACGCAAACGACTCATTTATCGCGAAGACAGTACATCCTGAATGCGAGTATTGTGGTACTTTACAAATATTTCCCAGGCACTCATTTCATGGCAGGCACTGTAGTGCTGCGCTCTGGCTTCAGGGACCTGCACGCTTTTCTAACCGGCACGAATGCGATATGCAGTGGAGCGAGCACAAAGTGCGGTGTCAGTGCAATGCGGCTAGTGGAATAAATGCATTTTTTTACAGTTTGAATATGCATCTGGACAATCAATACTAGCGTGCAAAATCTAAGTTAGGACTTTCGAGGACACGAGAGCTTCTGTAAATCGTGCTTACCGGCAGTTTTGGGGCCGCCAGACTCGCTGCCGCTGATCCCACCTTGTAGTAAAATGAAGATTCGTCCATAAAGACCACCTTCGCCCAGTGAACCTCGGTCCATTAATCATGCTGCCGAGCATATTCGAGGCGCTTTTACTCGTTGCCCTCACAACTGGCATTTGAGCCGCTCTTCTAGATTTGAGCCCCGAAGACGACGTTTCACGGTCGACACACGTGTGCTAGCACTGCACTGTTCTTAGTTTTCAACACTTGCAGTTGGACTGTCCACACACACACGCACACGCGCGCACACGCACACACGCACACACACTGGTGTGTGTGCGTGTGTGACAAAAAGAGAAGGAAACTGACAGCCACTTTAGCTTAGCATACACCAAAGAGGGTGAAAGCGAAAGCCTGCGCGCTCACGAGACGTTAATTAAATTACTTGACATTCTAATTTGAATGCGTTGTTACTTATTACTTTTCTCCCACCAAAGGTCATGGGTTCGAGTGCCGTAATTGACGCTACCTTAATTAACTGCCCTACTTCGCCTATAATTACCACCAAGGGGCGTGAGTTCGAGTGCCCTAATTAAGCATATGTTACACAAAACGTAATGGGTTCGACTTCCACGTAAGCTCAAGGTTCGACTCCCACCAAAGGTCGTGGGTTGGAGTGTCTTAATCCAGTCGATATTAACTGTGCCTTAATTACCTTCGCCGTCGTGGGTTTGCCTTCCACATAAGCACAAGGTTTGGCTCGCACCTATGGTCGTCGGTTCGAGTGCCTCAGTTAACTCTTATCTTAATTAACTTACCTTTTTTTCCCGCGTGATGAGCAGCATTGGAGCCAGCTGTGGAAGACGATGACAAATGCGCGAGCAGTGGCACGGGCGTGTCTTCGCGAGGCGAGCTCGCGTGACTTTTTTTGTACCGAACGCCACTTTTTCCAGACCATCGGGGGCATGAGCCAATTAAAGCTTTCACCTTAATAATTTCCCTGACGAGACAGTTGGCTTACAAATCATTTGCAGCCGCCTTAGCGCGCTTACCTTGGGAAGACAAAACGAGGCGGGTGGGGCGAATTCTTCAGGAGGGGGCCACTGGAAAATTGAAAGGTAGTGTCCAAATTATAGCTCTGGAGTTAAGTGTAGAGAAGAATGAATTTAAAGCAGTGGTCTCGCAACGTACGGTGTTGGAAGGCGGAGGTGATGAACGGCAGGACGCTGTCGCAGTCCTTGGCATTCGATTCCCCATTGAGAACATACTGAACATATTGATTTTTTTTTTCTGTTCGTGGCGTTTGGTTAGGTTATGTGTTTGGAGATGATAAAGAGAATAATACAGGCGTTGTGGCCTCAAGAACGGAGAAGCTGATCCACAACGGTGACACGTGGAACTGGTGACCGCAGGCTCATTACTCGCTTAGGTCCATCGCGGGAAAGTACGGGTCGGGGTAGAAAGAACGATATGTAGCAGGTGGCACTAAAGGGTAGGGCCACTGCACCCCAGTAACTAGCCAGGTAGGCAGTGCAAGCGACGATATAGGTATTACAATGCAGCAGACTAGAGTGAGGCCGGTCCAGGCCTCTGTCAGAGAGTAGGACGGTCCTACTGGGTGCGTGAGACCCGCTTGTTGGGAGACTGCTTCAACCATCTCGATGATTCGCGATATTCAAATATATGAATTAAGAAACCCAACAGACATCGAGACCAACGTCACGGGATTTTCATGGAGGCGAAATGGAAGGACGACCGTGTGGTGCGTAATGTCAATGCACGTTAGAGCCCCGGTTGGTCGAAATTATCCGGAGCCCTCCCCTACAGCGTTTCTCATAGGTAGAGTCGCTTTGTGGCGTAAAACCCGATAAACGAAACCAAACTATAATCCTAAGAAGTTTACAACCATATACATGCGTTTAACGGGGATTGTGGCACTGAACAGAGGAACCGCTCAGTTGGGGTACGCGGAAACTACACAACACGCCGCAGTGAGTGAAGTGCACGTTCCCGCAACGCCGTTGTCGCACGCTCAGGCGCCCCCAGCTTGCCGAGAGTTAGGTGCGCTTTACAACAAAGCTGATACGATGCGCTCGCGCTATTTAGCAGACACGAAGCCCCGCCTCCAGGCCCCTGTGCGGGCGCATTGCTTAGCTTCGATGCGCGGCCTCACCTTCGGCGCTAGCGCTCCGCGGAGCGTGGCCACGCTGCGCCGTACTGAGTGGACGACCCCGTACATGCTTACAACAAATTCCGGTTATAACGAAGGTATTCCCTATAGGAAGCGACTTCGTTCAGGTTCGACTGTATTGGATTTGGGAGAGGTAGATGAAATAAGGAAGGCAGACACAATGCCTGTCTGATATATTAGGTCACTATCATCATCATATCAATCTGAGACAATATGTTAGCACTTCCAGTGATCTGATCTGTCCAAGCCACTTCGACGCACCTGTTGTAGCAGTTACCAGGCGCACATATCCGGATGCAAATATTCATTTTAGCCAGAGAAGGGGTTCCATATGTTCTCCAACGATAAACGGTACATGCACACGCGTATGCTTGTCTATGTGATGAAATCCAATTATTGCTCATTTGCCTGTGAAGAGGCCCAGTTTCTTCCAACGACGTGACATTAGGCAACCAGACGTACACATACTCTCACAATACCATAATTTTCTCACTATATTACCTAGAGGGAAATATATGTAGTAATCTGCGTACTTCGCACGGCTGCGCGCGCCAGACCTTGAAAAGGATCCGCAGACGGCTCATACCTTTATGCGTGCTGTGTTCTTGCCACGCTTGCGTTGAAGTGATAGACAGCACGAAGGTGACTTCGCTCGCTGCTGCTGCAGCGCTTGCTCACCCCAGCGCTTTGACAGCGAGTATCCGCGCTCGAGTGTGATGTGTTCATGTTTGCTTGTTTTCTGTTTATACAGCCGATAAAACTACAATCCTTACTTCCTGGAGCTGTCTACAAATTTTCTATCGCAATCGATGCTTCGCCTTTTGGGCGAAACCGACTTTTTTATTCCAGTCTTGCTTTGTAGCTGAGATATTCATTGAGGCCGTATTCTGGACATGTCCAATTCGTCATCTTGTCAGTTGTGATTGGCCCACGAAGCTGCTACAGCTAGTGGCATAGCAGCGGGGGTTGGGGGGGTGTCATATTTGTCTGAAGACACACGGAAATAGTTGATATCCTCGCCTTTTTCGACTACCCCCGGGGGGGGGGGGGTGTGAGGGTTGACAGAAGACCTATGGGCCCCGCGTGCCAGACCTAGCTACGCCACTGGCTACAGCCTTTCTGATTGGCTCAAAATGCTGTTGTAGCGCCCCTTGCCGCAGGCCACCACTCGCTCCACGTGCAGCGCTCGTGAAGGAGGAGGAATTAGGTTAGCTCCCGGCCGCGCAGCATGTGCAGTGGATATAAAAAACAAAAGAACAGTTCAAAACCCAATGCTGCCAGAGCTGGGTCTTCCTCGCGCTAGCTCCGACAGATTTGGCGACCCGGTAAAGAACACGCAGCTCCAACTCTCCAGCATGGTTCCTGCCGGTGATGATGCCCAGGAGGTCGCCCGACCTGGCGGTGCCGCGGTGGCCGCGTACCAACACATCAACCTGCCACCATTTTGGCACAACAGCCTTGTCATCTGGCTGCTGCAGGGCGAGGCACACTTCCGCTTCCGCCATATCACCAGTGAACAGACTAAGTTCTTACATCAGGTGTCCTCCTTACCTCCGGACTTCGCCGAGGACTTAGCGGATGTTATCACCTCGCCGGACCCGACCCATCCCTTTGACACGTTGACAGTGGCTATCATTTCCCGCAAGTCAGTCCAAGCAGCTGACTCCAGCAACTCCTCACAGCTACGGATCTCGGTGACAGTTGCCCTTCACAGCTTTCAACGCATGCGCCAGATTTTCGGCGGAGACCTCGCCTTTCAACAGGACAAGCTGCTGCTTGAGTTGTTCCTCCAGCACCTCCCGCAGAACATGGTCAGAGTTCTCGTGACTGCGGGTAATGTGCCATTAGACAAGCTTGCTGAACTGGTTGACTGAGTTGCGGGCTACTCGCGGGCCCCTAGCCTCAGCGCCGTTATGACTTCGTCTCCGGCTACTGCCTCAGCCCCTACACTCGCAAACATAGAGGGCCGTCTGGATGCCTTTGTCAGACGTCTCGATGACCTTGCGCCCTTCTCACACCGATCTTCAAGGTTCCGGTCGTGCAGTCGCTCCCCGGTGCCTCCGCACTCTCCAGTTTCAACCATCCGACGCACGACGCGACAGCTCGTCTTCGGCTGTGTGCTGGTACCCCCATGTATTCGGCACCTTAGCTCGCAAGTTCACCCGTCTGTCCTCCTGGTCGGGAAATGCTGCGACCGGCCACTGACGGCAGCAAGTGGTATGGTCGAAGGACATGCCGCCTATTCTACGTTTCTGACAAGATCGGTGGCACTCGCTTCCTTGTCAACACAGGAGCCCCGGTTAGCATCATACCGGCCTCTTGTACAGATCGCCGTCGCAAAGAACAGACCTGCCCGCTTCAAGCGATAAACAATTCCGCCATCCGCACATACGGTCAACGGTCTCTTACACTTAACCTTGGATTGCACCGGACGTTTCACTGGATTTCCATTCTTGCTAATGTCTCGCAAGCTGTTCTCGGTGCTGACTTCCTCAGTTTCTTCAACCTTGCGGTAGACATGCATGCTCATCACCTCATCGATCTCAGCACACGCCTCTCCATTAACGGTGTAGTCTGCACCGCCTCGCCAACAGGGCTTCGAGCGCTCGCATTCGCTCCACCGCACGCAAAAATATTCGCCGATTTTCCCAATCTTCCGAAGCCGCATACCAGAGTCAGCGGTGATGCACTCCATCACTCACCACATTGTGACCACTGGATCCCCCCTTTTTACTCGGCCACGCAGACTGTCTGGAGACAGCCTTGCCATCGCTCGCCACGAGTTTGAGCATATGCTTCAACTCGGCATTGTGCGACCTTCCTCAAGCAACTGGGCATCGCCACCCCACATGGTGCCAAAGAAAGATCCTGGCGACTGAAGACCATGTGGGGATTATCACGCCCTGAACGCCCACACCTTACCAGACCACTATCCACTTCTTCGCATACAAAACATCACATGGAATTTGGCTGAGTGCACGATCTTCTCTAAAATTGACTTATTGAAAGCTTATCAAATTTCTGTGGAACCCGCTGACATTCTGAAGATGGTCATTACCTCCCCTTCCGGCCTCTTCGAGTATATCAGGATGCCTTTTGAACTGCGCAATGCTGCAGACTTTTCATCGCACTATCAACGAGGTCAGGCAAGGTCTCGACTTCCTGTTTGCCTACCTTGATCTCCTCGTCGAAAGTTCATCCGGCCCCGAGCATAAAGCTCACCTGCACACTGTTTTTCGACCTTATGATTACGGTCTCGTCATTAATCCGCACAAGTGACTCTTTGGCATCGCTACCATCTAGTTCTTAGGCCACCTTGTCACTCCACAAGGTATCCGGCCTCTCTCCAGCAAAGTGAAGGCAATGCAAGACTTTCCACCCCTGGCTTCACTAAGAATTTAGAAAATTCCTTGGCCTAGTGAACTTTCATCACCGCTTTTTTCCGAAGTGTGCCAATTGCCTGAAGCCTCTGACCGACCTACTGGCTATCAAAAAGATCCGACTGCGCCACTTGACTGGACTGAGGAAGCTGCATCTGCCTTCGCTATTGCCAAGAAAGTGTTGGTATACGCCACTATGCTCACACATCCCGTTCCTGATTTCCCAATTTGTCTCATCGCCAACGCGTCAAGCATGGCAGTCGGCACAGTTCTCAAGCAATACATATCTGGTTGGCAGCCTCTTGGTTCTTTTTTGCAAAAACTGAAGCCACCTGAAACTAAATACAGGACATTCGGTTGAGAATTCCATGCAGTGTACCACTCCATCAAGCATTTTTGCCACTTTCTGAAGGGCCGGGTCTTTCACGTCGTCACAGACCATAAGCCCCTGGCGTGTGCCTTCCATAGGAATCACAGCAACTACACTGCACGGGAGATTCGCTAACTGTACTTTATCTCCAAGTACTCAGTGGATCTCCGCCACGTGCATGGGCTGGAAAATGCTGCCACTGATGCACTCTCCCCCATAGATACTGGCGGCCTAACCACCGGTGGACATGGAGGAGCTAGCAGCCGCCCAGCGCAACAACCCTGAGCTGCATTGCCTTCGTTCCTCATCCACGTCCCTGTCCTTCACCGAGTGCTCGCTTCCGTTTTCTTCCTTGTTGATAATGTGCGAGGCATCCACTGGTGTTCCTCGACCCTTCATGCCTTTGGCTTTTCGTCGCACAATTTTTGATTAACTGCACAACATGAGCCACCCTGGAATTAGTGCGACCCAGAAGCTAGTCACCACTCGCTTCCTTTGGCCTAGCATCAATGCAGACGTCTGTCGCTGGGCGCGAACCTGCCTTCAATGCCAGCATGTTGAAGTTCACCGCCATACCGTCACGTCTAATTCCCGATTTCGGCCTCCAGACACAAGCTTTTCCCATGTGGACCTCGACATTGTCAGCCCTCTCCCGCTATCACATGGGGCCTCTTACCTGCTCACATGTGTGGACCGCTTCACCCGATCACCAGAGGCGTTTCCCCATTATAGACACTAAGGCAGAGACAGTTGCTCCAGCTTTCATGATCGGCTGGGTTTCACGTTTCAGGTGCCCTTTTGTCGTTACCACCTACTGAGACCGCCAGTTTCAATCGGCCCTATTCACTGCGCTTGCCAACATACTGGGCGTTCTACACATCCATACGACCGCCTACCATCCTTCCGCGAATTGCATGGTGGAACGACTTTATCGACAACTGAAGGCTGCGCTCACCACTTATCAGCCAAGGAAATGTTGGCTCGTGCACCTTCCCTTCATCCTTCTGGCCATCCGATCAGCACTGAAGGCTGACCTAGGTTGCTCATCAGCTGAACTCGTCTACGGCATTCCTCTGCGCCTTCCTGGAGAATTCCTTGCGCAGTCGTCGCCACATTGCACCCTTGATGCTTTCACCCACATCCAGGAGCTGTGCACCATGTTTCGTGACCTTTCTCCTGTAATTCCTGCTGACCGGCACCACCGGTCTGTATTTGTCAGCCAGGATATAGATTCCTGCAGTTATGTCTTCATTTGGCGTGACCAAGTTCGTCCACCCGTCACCCTGGCCTACGATCGTAGGCCAGGGAATTCACACTGGACATTAACAGTCGCGAAGGCATGGCTGCTGACCAACTCAAACGTTCCTATGTTGCTGCTTTTGTGCCTGTGATTCCTCCACTCAACCTGGCCTCGATTCCTTCATCACTCCGGGTGGTCACATCTATGCGTGTTCACTGGGCGGTTCCTCTGGCTTCCGCTCTACAGGGAGGAGCCCTACAGCGCCCCTAGCATCAGGCCCGGGCCAAAACTTGCTCTACGTGCAGTGCTCGTCAAGGAGGAAGAAGTTAGCTCCCGGCCGTGCAGCGTGCGCACTGCAATACAAAAAAAAAAATTAAAAGAACAGTTCAAAACCCAACGCTGCCGGAGCTGGGTCTTCCTCGCATTAGCTCTGATACTGTCATTGCTAAATTTGACAATATAACAATTTGACAGTGTCCAGAATATGACCATTCAATGATGGCATGGACGACGGTGTCTCTAGTTTCATTTTTATTTCATGTGAGGCCCAGAATAACTAAACTAACTCTAAGATGCAAGGTCCACAGACGCCGCGGAAGCTTTTGCAAGCGAAGTGAAAGACGCTTCGATTTCAGTCCGCGTGGTGGCGTGAAACGACTACCACCTGAAAAACTCAGTCAGTTGGGTGTTGTGATTCAGTTGCACTTTGCCTACAGAGTGGGAGCGCAAACCATATAGCATGTAAGTAGGAAACTATGCTAAAACCTTCCACACCCGCTGACGTCAGGATCACGCGTCGGGCCGACATGTTTGGCTTCAAATGTGTTGCGCAATGATCCCTCCTAGCCCTTTCTCTCCTCCATGGCAGTGTTGTGTTAGTTCACCCAACATGGCCATGCACAATTTTTTATTTGCAAGCAGTTATTTTCTCGCAAATTTTGTGTATACTAATTGATTGCTTCTCAAAAGACATGTTGATGCACTACACATGAGCCCTTAGTCTTGTGCGGTGCAAAGAACAGTCGCCGTGATCTAAGTACATTGTAATCAAATTTGTGGTGTTGATTAATGGCAATTCCTATGTATCGGTGTCAGCACGCGAAACTTTCAAGCACGCTTGTACGATGTTGTGTGCCGCCAGCCATTCGTACATAAGCTAATGGTTCACGAGTGGTCTTGCTCTGCAAGGTGAGCGGCAACACAGTTTTCGGCATACAGGGCACATGTCTTAATGCTGGCGTCATGGTTTGCGAGACGTGGTGTTGAGACATGCATCTTCATAGCCAAGATGGACGGTCGCTATGGGCAACGGTATCTTTAACGCTGCCGCTAGGACGTCAAGAACGAATAACAGCGCTGACTTTCCCGTGGAGGCAGTAAGGGCCGTAGTACAGACAGGCTCTGCTCTACTGGAGCAGTATCTTTGCTCATGCCAGGCTTTTAGTATGCTGCTCTCCGTGACTTTTCAAATGCATTTTTAATGATCCCTTTTGGGTTAAAACATCTTCCTGCAAAAACATGTGCAGAGATTGGTAGGCGGGAGCCGCAGATCTAGCGAAACAGGAACTCCGACGTATCTCTAACTTCTGGGATTCGGGTACGTCCGACGTACCTTTAAACATTTCGTATCTCTCAACCGTGGCGTGAAAACTTACGACTACACTCTAAGAAAAGATTACACCCTTTGGGGCTTAGAAATCTTGTCCCCAAACAGTAACCCCCACCAATATTGCGTGCCTTTCTTTTCCTTAACGCTGTGCACCCAGTAATTGGACGTTATCAGCGTCACGTACCATTCTTGAAAAGGAAATGGTGTTTTTGAAATACCGTATTTATTCGAATCTAGGCCAATAGCTTTTTTCAAATCATATTTCAAACTCTAGGGTCGGCTTAGATTCGAGGATTTTAAAAAACACGCCAGTTTTTCATTGAAACTGCTAAATATGGTGCATAGCTAGTGCCATCTAGAAAAGTCAGTATCGCAGCCGCTACTAGCCGTGCCAGTAGCCAACCATACACAAGCGAGGTCGCCATTTTGACCTGTGTCGTGTCGGCCGTATCAGTGTGCAGCGTGGTGTTATCGCGATGGCACCAAGCAGGAGATGCCACTACAGTGCCGCTTTCAAGCGAAAAGTTGTGATAGCCGCAGAGGCATCGTCGAACCTTCAAGACAGGCGGGACTTCGGCGCCGATGAGAAAAACGTTCGTTGTTGGAGGGGACAATGACAGCAGCTTTTTGTGTGCGCTGCAACAAGGATGGCATTTAGCAGACCAAAGAAAGGCCGTCGCCACGAAGTGGAGACAGTTTTGGCCGACTTTGTTCAGACCCAGAGAGCAGCTGCCCTTCCAGTGACAACAGAAGCGCTCCAAGTGAAAGCTAGGGAACTTTCGAGGGAGCCAGGCCTAACGCCAAAGGATTTCAAAGCGAGTCGGGGCTGGCTTCGAAAATTCATGAAGCGCTTAAGCCTCCGACGTCGCACTTCAATCACCCAGAAGCTGCCAAGCGATTTCGAAGAAAAGCTGATAGCTTTTCAGCGCTACATGCTGTGAAAGAGAGAAGCGGCAGGCTACAACCTTGGACAAATCGGCAACGCCGACCAGACGGCTGTGTATCTTGATACACAAGTGGCGTACACCGTGAATGAAAAGGGTGCCAAGGAGGTGAAGGTGTGCTCTGCGGGCTACGAGAAGCAGCGCGCAACTGTGATGCACAGCTGATGGACATAAACTCCCTCCTTATATGATATTTAAAAGAAACACTGCCTGCTCAAGAAACTTTCCCAAGAAATGTCATTGTGCGGGCAAATGAGAACGGGTGGATGACAGGTGCGATGGTGGAAGAGTGGTTTAAGATTGTGTGGCGATGGCGTCCAGGAGCCCTTTTGACAAAGAACTCGCTCCTTGTCGTCGACTCTTACCGTGGGCACTTGACCGACAACGTAAAGGCTGCGCTCGCCCAAGCGAACACGGATCTCGCTGTCATACCGGGCCAGTGACAGCCACTTGATGTCTGCATCAACAAACCAACAAACCTTTCAAGGATAGTCTGCGGAAATATTACACGGACTGGTTGACTGACGAAGATCACTTGCTAACAACGGCAATGGGCCGCATCAAACATGCATCGCTATCGCAGCTGGCGGGCTGGGTAGCTGCAGCGTGGGACGACATCCCAGGTACTTTGATCGTGTGTGCCTTTAAAAAGTGCAGCCTATCTAATGCGCTTGACGGTACCGAAGATAGTGCACTGTTTGAAGGTGGCAGTGACAAGTCTAGCAGCGACGACGACGTTGAATGAGCTCTGCACGTTCCGATTCAATAAACGCTGTCCTCGCTTTTTTGTTCGGCCTACATTCGAGGTAATATATATATATTATTTTATTGGCTTTGGACTTGAGGGGGTCGGCTTAGAATCAAGTAAATACGGTAATGTTAACATGAAAGCTCCCATAAAGATGAGCATGACAATATCTGAGAATTTATATAGCTTTGTGCTTCTGCAAGCTTTTCCCTTTATCGTAAACAGAATTGATGGGTTTCAGAAACACATGCAAATCAAAGCACTGGCGCAACTTGCCATGATGTTTAAAAGCTCACTTTATAGGTTCTCCCCAGTGAAAAGTCTATATCACATCTACATTACAAAGTTTGTACTTTACAGACAAGATTTCTTGAACTGGAATTTGGCGAGGCTTTCCAGCAAACTTTGCTGTTTGGAGTCCTTCTTCATTACAGACTTTGAAAGACCAAGACGCCGTTGCCTTGATAAGGCTGCAAAAAAAGAAAAAGAACATGAATAATGCAGACAAGCGCACAGCAAGCATAAAATTCAACACCTTTGATGTGGAATATCACCACACACAGTAATGCAGTGCCTTTCAAGACAGGTCTTACCAGTGGAGTGTTAAATTATATTTATACACTGTAAATCCCATCAGGGATAACAAGGGCAAGAAATCTGAGATGAATATTGCATACAAAGTCAACAACAGTACTTTGTTAATATGGCTTTAGAATGTAGTCAAATGCAAGAAAGCCCAGCAGTTCAACAGAAACTGCTTAAAGAGAGCCATGTTGTTATCTTTGATGAATGAACTTGAGACCTGAATGGTAGCTATGAGGGGTATGACATGACTATAGTTGCACAGTGCACATGGTTCCAACTTGAGGTAGGGTTCACTATCACTAAGGGAGTTAATGAGCTAATAAAGCCATTCTTTCCTGCTTGCTAATCCATACCCTTTAATATTTTTCACAAACTAATATAGCAATGAAACAAAAATTAAATTATGTATTTTATCACTCCAAAACTGTGCAGTAGGTTATGAGAGATGTGTAGAAGATAAGACTGATTCATTAACAGATTAGGTTTAACATCCACCAGAAGCATGGTACGTGAGAATTTTTAGATTCTGCCTCCATTGGAATGTGGTGGCCAGGAGTCAAACTTGCAACCTCACATTCTGCAGTAGAATGCCACAGCTACAAGCCAGAGCAACCTAACATCGCAATGAAAAAATGTCATTGCATTTGTCAAAATATTTAAAAATATAAATTCAAAGCGTACTGAAACAGGCTCTAGACTGTCGCTATGGTCATCATTAACCACTAAAACATTCTCATACTGTATTATGCTACAGTGTAGTGTTTTGGCAAGCAGCAAAGCCAACAAAATGCAATAGACTCAAATAGATGCAAAGTCAAATAGAAGCAGTAGTTTAAAAGATGCACTTTTAGTGCTAAATATGAGTGCAAGAGCCAGAATTAAAAGTACCAGTAAATGTAGTCAAATACAACATGGCAACTTACCTTTCTTAGTGGGTTTAGGTGGAATTCGTGGCTTGACGATGAGGTGCTTAGGTGTCTCAGCGGGTCTTCTTACAATGACAGTGCCTGTAACCATTAAGTCATCATCATCACTCTCTTCAATCACTTCTGTTGCACTGGGATCCTGCTTGATTGTTGGTCTTGAAGGCCATGGTGACTCATCATCTTCCAGCGAGTTTGGGTAATCTAAGTCTTGTGATGAGTTCCCTTGCACTTCGGAGGAATTACAGCTGGCTTTAAACTTGGGAATTGGAGACTCTTCACTTTCTTGCAGGTCATCTGCCATGGCAGCAGTGACCTGCCATCTTTCTGTCGAAGAAAACTCCTGCTTTAGTTTTGATGACTCTCGAAAAGCTGGGGGCATTGGGTCTTCTTCATCTGATTCCGGAACTATAAGGTCACTCGTAGGAGGCCTTTCCGATGCTTTTGCAAAGGGGTTTTTGAACTTGGCGGGAGAAGAACTAGGAATTGGTGTCTGTGCAGACTGGCGTTTTTCTTCTAGAACCTCAAACAGTGACTTGCGGTGCTGCACAGCTTGCGAGTCATCTGTGTTCTTTAAAACTGAGCCACCATTCGATGCTGGTGACTTGCTGAAGCTGTTTTCTGGCAAATTTGAGACCTCTGGCTGGCTAAAGCTGCCACACCGTCTAGCACTGCCACCTCCTTCCAACACTTCAAAATTTTTTTCATGTTCTCCAACTGTCGGGCCAAGGACACATGAAGCTTTCTTGCTACTTTCTAGTGCAGACATGCTCAGCCTCAATCGCTTAAAGGGTGTTGACACTTGCTTTGAAACTGGTGTTACTGCAGGATCCTGTGGTGCAAGCCTCGAACCCCATTGAAATTTGCCCTGTGACGCACTGTTCTGTGGGATCTTGCTCAACACAACTTGACCACCATCACAAACAGGTTCTGAAAGCTGAATTTGCCACTCTGCAAGCTTTTTCTTCGGTGAAACAGAAGCTGCTGGTGATGAGAAAAACCTGTCAATGGAAATAAAAATAACAGGTTTAAAAGCTATGATCTTTCGCAGTTTACTACTTAGCACTCTAATCTGTAGGAATGGTACAGGAGAACATCTTTCCTGTATACCATAGGTCAAACTGTATGTTAAAGGGGCCCTGAAGCACTTTTTATCAAAGTGGAGAAAGGCATTTGAAATGAAAATAGGCTATTTCCGAAATACTTTGCCGAAAAAAGTATTTCAATGCGTTGCGCAGAAGCAGAGTTATTGGCAATCAAACACAGCCTCCGCTGCACTCCCGTTCTTACTTTAATGCCTTGCACTGCTAAGGCTACGACACAAACGAGCGTGCCCAAAATGCTCCGCCTTCTAAATGTCACCGTGGTGTGCAGTTAAAATGTCATGTTGGATGTTAATGCAGACGCCACAACTTCTGCTTTTGGTGCCTATGTGGTTGTCCTCAGCGAGCCGAAGTGCACTTAGCCAGTGGACTCGTAGCGGCACCCCGCGGTGACCGCGGTATCTATGCCATGTAGCTGACCGCAGCTTGATGTCAGCTATTGGCCAGTAGCAGCCATCTAAGGGATAATAAAATAAAGTGCCTGATGACGAAATAAAGCATCCAGAAAAGAGTGAGGACACGGCCTTCTGTTAAAAAGAGAGAAAGCTGACTTTGCAATCTGTTTGGAGCTTCACGCACCGCGTACGACAGCAAAACTTGGCTGAGATGTTCACAGCAGCATGTGCTACCCACAGACTGTTATTTCGCCAACTCCGAGGGGTGGTTCAGGTTCCCTCTAAAGGGCAACTACGGCGGTTTTTCTTTTTCAGCCATACTAGGATATTGTCATATTCAAATGGCAGTGACAGTCCTGTCGCCAGTAGGGTGGCTGAATTTGCTTAGAAACTCATTAGTAACATTAAATAAGCAATGAACAAGGTACCAAAACCGAAACAGGTAGCTCCGTCATGTGATGTCGTGATAAGTCTATGACATCAGATCCTACACTACCATAATGTAAACACCCAGAATGCGTGCTAAACACGCAGTACACGTGGTGTTAAACCAAAAAGCAAAGCTGACGGTGTCTTCTGAACACAAGGGGAGCTTCTCAAACTCTTTCGAACTAGACAGCGACAATATGACCGCAGAAGGACCGCCGTTTGCTTTTTACCCATCGCCACGACGAGAGGCAGCTGACGTGCCCAAGCTCAAGGCATTGTGCTGTGGTAACACGAAGAGAAGCACCGGTATCACGTCTGTCAAAACAATTATTGTTGGCCATTGTCTTGTAGAAAAAGGAGCCAGTTTCATTGTTATTGCGCAAATCGGCGGCATAGTCTTCGACATCACAAACACAGCGTGGCCAGTAAAGTGTCATACATTCATGGGCTTGAGTCGGGAACATGTAATCAATCTTTCAAATTCATTTTCAGGAAATCTAAATAATCAGAGCACAAAAGAGAATGTATATTCAATATTTTATTGAGGTCGGTGGACATAGAAAAATTCCTGGAGTTGCCCTTTAACCATGAGAGAAGCTTTTCACTTTGAGATGTAGCTACAAATGATATTGACCAAATTAATTCATTACTGAATGAAAGGTTCATTTATCCGTGAAAATATGGTAGGAATTAGTGCCATGCATCACTGTTATACCTTTTGAAGATGACCGCTTTATCGAACTGTTGCTGTATTGGGTTAACACTCATGCATAAGAGGATTCCTGTATTCAAAACACTAATATTATCATGAATTTAATGGCAAAAAGGCATGTTTAATTAGACTGCCTGTGTGATGCAAACAGTGCTGCACATTCCTGAATTAACCTGAGCACTAGCAATTGCTCTAAAATGTACAGTTATGCATTTACCGTAAAACATTGTTCATTGGGATTTCACGGAAACAAAAAATATTTCTCAATTGACCGACTGTCGAATCATCGAGGGTATAAAAAAAAGAACAATAATCAAATGCTTACTACGTCAACACACTTTTATTTACTGAATGAATCAGCGAATCTTGTTCCTATTTTGCACAAAAGCAGTGTAGAAGCTGCAATTTCTGTCATCTCGTGACAGATTAGCACTTGCAGCGGCAAGGGCCTCGCAACTTCCTTTGAAGTTCAGCCACAGAGCATATGTTCATGCAAGACACAAAGCATTTCTCGGCGGAAAAATGCTTTGTCCCGATTATTTTTTCGCCATTCAGTCCACTGAATAATTCAGATGCCTGTGGGGACCAGAAGACGAGTCCCAAATTATCCAATTTTCCAAATTAACAAGGATCTAATTAACAAGGTTTTACTATATAACTACCAGACCGACTTGAGCTGTGAAATTACATTTGATGACTGACGACTGTAGTCGCAGTTATCACAGTGTTGCTTGACTTTCTCAACCCCAGTTTGCCCAATAAAGAGTTCTTAACCTCTTACAGCATGAATCTTTACTCTCTTGAGTGAATACTAACATTCATTCAGTAGCGGCAAAGAAAAGGTGCTCCATATAACAAAAGGCAGTGCTTTATATAAAACAGTGTTCACATACCATTTTTATGAAGAGCCAACACACTGAGTATGGCTCTCAAATTAATGAATTAAAGAAAATCCACATGTACCTGCTGCGAACCACTCGCTTAGGTGTCACTTTGAAAACATTTCCCACTTCATTCAGGTTGTTGAGGGAGGTATCCATTGCTTTATTATCATGTGATGGCCCACTGCTTCCTGACAAGTTTCCCTCCAGTTGTTGCCGAGGGCTTTCTTGCTTGTCATATTCTGCATCTGGAGCATGGAAGAGAAATTGCAGCTCACTGTGGTTAAGCAGCACAACAGATAATGATCAAAGGATTAATTAGCATTTTGCCTGTCGTGATGTTCATCTGCAATAGATGGAATTCCACTTGCCCAACTCTCAGTTATACTCAATTGCAGCTGAATAGATTTGTTGCATTAGCATAACGAGTGAGAAATGGCTACATAAATGGAAAACCTTTTCAACTGTATGTAAATCCAAGCAACTCGTACAGCAAAGCAACAATGAGGGAGTTTTCACACTCTTCGGAAGTCCTTTCCACTGCCAAAAATTTACCTGAGACTTTGCAAACGCTTCACAATATACAACTTTACTACTTTTATACTCTCTGCATGTTGCTTTATGGCTCTATTGCATGTTGCTCACTCTATTCTTTACAAAGTGCCTGATCCTCCTTGACAGCAACCATGCCACCACACAAAAATCATTGTGGAATTCTGTACAGCTTCACTGCAAAAAGAACAGGGTGAGAGGATAGCAAGGGTATAGAGTATAGGAGAAATATTTCCAACAGAGCCAACTAGCTAAAACAAAAAAACAAAATGAAAAAGGCCACATTGCAAATTTTGGTTTGGTACCCTGGAAGTTGTTAAGCGCCGTCTAGGGAGCGTTTTATCAAAAGTATGTTTCAAATCGGTTGATTACTGGAAGAACTAGAAGAAATTATACTTCCTATAACCATGCAGCCAAAAGACAAGTGTCACTGTAAACAGAGACACTACCTTTGCGTCGACTAGTGTCAGTAAGGGACATACATTCCCCATCTCCTCCCATGCCGGAACTGAGGGACCACACGTTGGGTTTATGTGGCGAGCCCTGGCTCTTTTTTTTTCTTCTCCTCTTCCTCGTTGGCTGTGTGGCACATTTCCGATGGCGGCATTGTGCCTCCCGAATAGGTTGATTAACCAAAGTTAGTGCCACTGTCAGTGACGTTCAAAGCAATGTGTCTTGCTTAGAGGCATCTGTGCATAGGACCTTGACTCTCTCGCTTGAAATGCAGCTCCCTCGAGAAAAAGAGCATGCGGTCTTCTGCTCAAAATTTCATTTTCCCACCACGCAACCTTTTCATACTTCGGAGACACAATTGCCACCGCATGATCTACGCATGACACTTATTTGTGTTGAACACCTAGGCATGGTGAGGGGCCCTTTAAGTAACACGTACTTCACAAGACGTGTTTCTGACTACTAAAAACACTAAGAAGTGCTATAAAAATAATAAATGTACTAATAAAAATAAAGACCCAGAGTCCTTGACTTTGATACCTCAATCGATCGATAAATCAATCAATCAATCAATCATTTATTTATTTCAGTATCAAAGACACTTGGTGGGTACAGACAAAAAGCCATCTATCAGGCTTGACAAGGTCTGCACCCCGGAGTACTGGCAGCCAAGGCACATAACAAATACAGCACGCCAACAGAAATAAACCGAACAGTGTACAGAAGTCAGGTGCATTTTTTTTACGGTCTTAAATCAGCTGCTATTGTCATAAATACTCCTGTATATACCGCATACCTAAAATGTACTTGTACTAAATAAACTTACCGTTTCTCTTCAGTGTCTTTTTAAATCCACACAAAAAGTGTTGCAATTATTGCTAGCTGGCCACTTAACATCTCATAGGATTGAGATATGTCTCACCAATGTTTTCCACTGAAGTCAAAGGTCTCGAGGGACGTTGCGGCAGCCTGGCTAGAGTCCTTGGAGTTGTAGGCTGCGCTGATCTCCGCTCAGCAACTTCAAATGCACCAAGTCTTCTTGGAGTGTTGTCCCTTACTCCTTCGTCATTCTTTCGCTTCACCTTCTGATCCTGTGTGTTTCCCGAGGTAGCTCTCTCTTTCAGTATCTGAGCAAAGCAATGAATGAGACAAGGTTACCTTGAAAGACTCAGCAAGAGACGGGAGCAGAAGTAAACAAAAAAGTTATTTACCTTTCCGTCTTTTGGATAATAGCTGTCAATCTTCTGCCCAGTGTTGACGTCAATATTCCCTACTGCTATGTCAAAAGCCTGCTCCCTTGGAAGCTGTCTTGTACAGGCAAGGGCAGTCAAGGGTTACATTTGAAAGCCATTTCAGGTGCAGGTCACATTTAAATACACTCCCTGAGCAGTCGCATATGATACCGGCAATCACGACATATCTGCAGATACCAGGTTATCTTTAATGGTAAACATTTTTTAGGTGAATTAATGCTTTTCATCGAGAGATCTGCTCAAACACAGCACCAGATTATGCAACTGATACAGCGATTCTAAAAGTAACTTTGGGTAATGTATCCTTTACAGTGCTTTAAATTATCTTTAAACAGGCTATTAACAACAGCTACAAATACATTTGCTATATGCACCTTTGTACAGAGCACAGGTGTGATCTGTCAAATCGCACATGAAATGTTTGACTGGTCTAAGTGGACACCTGTCCAAGCATGTATACGTATGGTTCTTCTAAAGGGGGCAGAAGGTAAGGCGGGAGGGCGAGGCAATGACGGAGGGTGTGTTAGTGGTGAGGGTGTAGAATTGAAAATAAGAGTTTGCTACTGAACATTGGTGGAGGAATGTGAGGTAGGAACCTACAGTCACACGACAACCGGCTGACACATGGCGCTACTGCACATTCTTCCACCCACCTTCAGCAGCACACTTTTCTTTTCAATTCTGCACCATCGCTGCTAACACATCTTCGGTCATTGCCTCGCCCACCCACCTAACCCTCTCCCCCCTTTAGAAGAACTGCACCTATATATACTGTGACGAAGAGAGCGTACGTCGCCTTGAAAAAGACAAGTCCACTTGTCAAAACGTTTGCTCCTGCTTTCACCTTGTTCTCGTTTTGCTCATTATATTGCACATGCGACGAAGCAAGTCAAATAGTGACAAAAAAAATAAAAAATTATGTTTCAGTGCCTATGTAGGAGTTGAAAGCTCACATTTTTCCATTGTTGTTTTGTCACGCCACATCCATGACTATGCACCGGTTTTTGACACCGTTTCCAACTTCACTGGAGTGAAAACGCAAATATTTAGCTGTCTCTCATTTACACATCTATTAATTTTCAAGGTATTATTGGCTTCTTTCCTTGCCACAGTAACGTTTAGGTAATCACAGATGTAAAAAAAAACATCTTGCAAAGCAATACTCTTTTTAGTTGTATGTATTATGCAAGCTGCAAAACTAAAGGCAAGTTTTTCAATTTGACATATTGACACTGAAGACGCAATCACTGCCTTTTCTTTGTTAATATCTAAAAAAACCAGCTTCTTTCCAGGGCAGCAGTTCTGTAGCCACAATAAAAGGCATTCTAGTTCAAAAAGACTCTGCCTTATATGAAAGCTAATGAGCTCAAAATAGCATTTCAGGAAAGGATACTGTCCGGCATAGGTCATGTCTGTGGGGTCAACACTGGGGTCGTAAGGATTCAGTGGCACAAGCTCGTTCCGGATAGGGCAGAAGACTAGTTGATGGCGGAATGTGTTCTCAGCCTTAAGGAAATCTTCAATGTATTGATTGTCCACAGTGAGTGCAGGCATTTTAAGGTATGAAGGCAGCTTGGGCAACGTCTAGGGAGAAACAGCAATCATCTTCTTCACTGTGAAAATGTTTTCAAGAAAAGCCCTGCTTTGCACTCAAATCTATAGAGTACAATCCTTTGTTAAGAGGAAGCTTTACCGTCGGAGCTGCTATCTAAATGCATGAAAACATAGAATTCGTTTTGCTCAACATCCACTGCATTGAAATTTACTAGGTTTGCAGCATATAGAAGAAAAAGTTAAAATATTCCGACTGTAGGAAGCAGATTATTTATTTAGGCCATCATTATCTTTAATTGCCAAAACTTGATAAATTTACAAAAAGTGAAGCATCAAGTGTACAGCTCTGTAACACAGCAATAAAAGAAGAAAAGAAATCACAATGTAACCCGCAACTATCGAGACATCTAAAGCGGACAAAACTAATTCTAAAGTGCTCTGAAATATGCTGTTAGATCGCTAGTAAGACATTTGCAAAACCCTTGTAAACACTAACAATCCCACGTAAGCTGTGAACTTGCAAATGAAATTTGTCTGCTTCACATGCTGTAACAGATGCACTGTAAAGAATAGATATCTGCTTTTGGTGACGTTATGAATTTGTAAATTGTGCTTCAATTTTCTTCGAACTTACTATCTTTTGAGAATTTTTGTAAACGCTATATGGCTCTCTTAAAGGCAGCGAACTTCACTGAAATCGGTTTGTATGGGTCGTTTTATGAGAGCATTTCTACATGCTCTAACATGTGCTTGGGTAGGGATTATACCAGAGTTGGCTTCTGAGGTGGTACTGAATAAAATATAATTTAAAAGAGTTTTTTCAAACCTTGTAGTGGTCGATATGAAGCTTTAGACAAGTACTCATTGACAATATATTATTTTGCAGGCATTCATGCGAAATGTGACCATTAATCAACATTGGAGTACTAGTAAAGTGCTCCCTTTAAGAGTGGATCGTACTCTGTACCATCAAGCAAGAATGAAACACTGTCCCTGCAGTGCATTGCAAGTGGCACATGATGCGCTCATCTTGTTTTGTATTTCACACTACTGCAAGCAGCTGCATTGCCTAAGAGGAGAGGTTTCTTGGCATACACCAGTAAAAAAGCCTCAAACATTGGTACACTAACACATTCGACAGCAGGTCTGGGTAGGCAGCTCCGCTGTACAAGATTATCTAAAAATGAACTTGGCGAGCGTGGACATTCGGCCTTGTTGGAACAGTTAAGGGCACAGATCATGAGGATATGACAGAAGATGCCCTTTCTTTCATGTCCTCATCATCTATGCACTTAAAATCGTTCCTAACATGGCTTTAAAATATATGCTTTCTGGACGGACATGCAAGTTTCTCACATTTAAAGGTCAACAATCATGTTGACAGAAGAAACAAATGCTTAGCATGTTGCAGACCTATTTTGTCATGATGGGACATGATGAAAAACTGTAACCTTACCTTAAGTCGTCACAGGTACAGAGGTTCCAATTGGAGCTTAGTTAGAATTATAGAGACAGACCACATAGCTAACTAGCTTGATAAAAGGGAATCTGGCTACACATCATTGCAACAACATTAATATAATGCACACCTCAGACAATAGCTGCATGCTCTAAGACTGGGTGAACCAACACGCAATATGCCATGCATATAACACTAGAAAGAAAACTCCTCAGTTTTCTATGAAGAAGCATAGTTTGTCCAATGCTTATGCACATATATTGTAAATATATGGACCTCAGTTAGTTTACTATTAATTGTTAAAAGCCAGCTGCAACGAACCTTTTGACTTAGTTTCAATCCTAGTTTCAGTAATGTACATTATCTGAAACTATTATCAGTACAAAATTATGTTCAAGATACGAGTGGATGCATTATGAAAAGCTTGCAGAAAGACAGTTTTGATACTAACCAAAGAAAAAAGAAAAGTAAAAAGAAAATACCATGACTGCTAGCTGGAAATGACACAATACCTACAACACTGAGAGCGAGAACAATTCCTCGGCAAGACCTCTGAGATTAGACGGTGCACATGGCACATTGAAAATGTCAGAGGTAATATGCTGGTATTTGGGTCATATCCGCTAACCACCCGGAGCACACATTGTCCACTTATAAGTCATTTCACTCCTTAAAGCATAAACCCCATGCAAGCAATCTTGCATGCAACAGCGACACGACTGAGATGACTGTCGCGTTCGCTCATTGCCTACAAGTTGTACCCCACGCAAGCTATGACTTTTAGTGACATCTGCCCAGTGTTGCCGGTATGAGGGCAGCAAATACGGGCTGTAACTAGTGTGAGGCGTGCTTTAATAATTTAAGTTGATGTGTTTTACTGTAAAGAACAGCATAAGATATTTCTCAACGTCTTGCAGTAGGTTCTTATTTTTGCACGTATCAAAATTTATTTGTTTGCTCATTTTGTGCAACAGTCTGTAGTAACTTGACTGATGTACATCGAGTTCCGGCTTCATACTATCGGCTAGTCGCTCACAGCACTTCCGGGCAACGAGTGACAAATTTTAGATTTCCAGAACCGAGCAATCGAGCAACAAGAACAAGCGATTTGTTCGAGCAATGACCTTTTTCGTCACTCAAAGCCGCCGCTTGTCGCCATAGCTTACAAAATCACTCTAATGGGCTTTGGGCTTAACTCGTCGCAAATTTTCAGCAATTTAAAAAAAACATATTTGCAAAGAAATTTTAGAAAGAAAATGACACAAAATATGCAGGTCCTGAAAAAATTTCACACTTCCAAAATTTGTTTCAGAATTTGTCCCAGCAGTTTCATTTATTTATTTATTTATTTATTTATTTTACAATACTGCAGGCCCTCGTCGGGCCCATGCAGGAGTGGTTACAACATGGAATACAGTACAAAAAAAGAATAAAGTGAAACTAGTGTATCCAAAACGAAGAGCATTAGCACACACAAAAATGAACATACTCAATAAATATATACACTCTGTTTACATGAGCAAGCAGGAGAAACAGCGTTTACCATAAGAATGCATCTACAGAGGCTGCATATGAAATACAGGTAATATTACCATTCGAATTCCAGATTCTCAATACTGTCAATAAATGCGTTGGCAGATGGGCAATTTACGGCTCTAGAGGGTAGTATGTTCCAATGGGAAATGGCGTGTGGGAATAAAGAGTACTTGTGAGTGTTATTATGGCTGGGATGGTGTTGTATTGATTTATTATGGTTGGTTCGAGCAGAAAGTCTGAATGGCGCTTGAATGTATGTTGCTTGCAGTATTCGATAGGAACCGTGATAAAGTAAGTATAGAAATTTTGATCTGGAAATCATTCTACGTTGAGCCAGTGATTGAATGTTAGCCTTGACGCGCAGGTTCATAATGCTCGTTTGACGTGAATATTGTGAATATATAAATCTCAATGCTAAGTTCTGTATGCGTTCTAGTTTCTCGGATAAATACTTCTGGTGCGGGGCCCAAATAATGTCAGCATACTCTAAAGCGGGTCTAATGAGGGTTCTGTATGCATTTAATTTAACACTAGGAGGGGTGTTTCTAAGTTTTCTTCTCAAGAAATGTAGTTTACCTAGAGCCTTGTCATATATATTATTTATATGAGTTTCCCAATTTAATTTCGTTGTAAGAGTGACCCCGAGATATGTGACCTCCTCGTATTTTCTTAGTGGTATATTGTTTATTGTGAATGTAAACTGAAGCGCATTTTTCTTGTGTGTGAAGGAGATACTGGTAGTTTTTGATGCATTCAGTTTCATCCCCCACGGGGTTAAAGGCTGTTATTAAAAAAATTAACAATTAACAGCCCCGCGGCTTTGTCATGTAACATGGACAACTCATTAATAACCACTTTAGCCAAAGCTTGATTTTGTTACAGTTAGCCTTCAAACCCAACAATTTTACAGAATGGTATTCTTGAATACTGAATAGTTAAAAAATGGACATGCTTTTAACTATGCAGTATCTTTTTATGGAAGAAACTGGTCAAATACACTGTGCTCTGTCAGTGGGAGTAACACTTACAGCTCGGAGGTCGGGATTAGAGATGAGCTTGAAAAATTTGCTGGCTTTTCCTAAGCCAATGCCTGGCAAGGAAGGGAGGTAGTCGCAACCAGACAGGATGCACATCTGCCGAAACTTCTCGTGGGTGAACCGGTCTGCAAGATGCCCGAAACATTCACCTAGTCTCGACTTCTCATACAAGTTGCCAAAGCCGGCTCGGTCCATTTTGAACAACACCTGGAAGAAGCAACATACAAATCTACATGAACGAGAAGAAAGGGGGTTAACAGAGGGGCCCAATTTTTTATTAATCATATCATAAGAAGCTGACAAACAAAGACACCAAGGACAATGCAGGGGAAATTACTTGTACTGACTAATTGAAATAAAGAAATTATAAATGAAATTGGAAGTGCATGAAAAAGCAACTTGCCGCAGGTGGGGAACGATACTACGTCTTCGCATTATGCGTGCGATGCTCTACCAAATGAGCTACCGCGGCACCATCTTCCCATCCACTTTCTGGAATACTTATGTTTCCTACTAGAACCCTGGGAGTGTTAGCCAGCGCCACCACTCACAAACCTTGGCGGCGAATGAGGAACATGCTTTCTGCCGCAGGCGTCATGAGTATGTGATGCCTGCGGCAGAAAGAATGTTCCACATCCGCCACCAAGGTTTGAGCCAAGGTCTGCTTAATGTTTAGCATTGCCTGAAATGTCTGAAGCGTACTTCCGTTTTTGAACGCAGTACCATCATTATTTCCTAAACGAATTGGAGGGACCAGCACGGTGTATTGATTCTTGGTCAATAGTTGTGGATAGGAGCCATTGTTGGGAAACAAAACAAAATGGCAAACTACACTCTATACAGGTCGAAATTGATCTTTGTGAAAACTTCAGTCTCTATTGTACTCCTTGCCTTTTCACATCCGAAGAGGATAAGGTCAGAATCCTCGGTGATGATGACTTCGGCCAGCTTGCATTGTGCCAGGTAAGCAAGTTGCGCATCTGCCTCGTACGGTGCTACTATGTAGTCAATGCCTTTTCTTCTGCACTCCTGGAAGAAAACACGGATTATAAAAAAAAAAAGAACGAAAAGAAATATAAGACGTATTTCGAAAGTGCTGTCATTCGAATTAGTTGAGAAAAATGACAGCTCACCTTGATAACTTCATGAGCCATGGCAGACGTAACGTCAACAGCTCTCTGGTAACATTCGCGTGCTTCCTGAATCTTTCCTTCAATGAGGAACTGTTTTGCTTTCTGTCTGTTGATTTCCCGCTGTCTGCAAAAGTGTGGTGAAATAGTTGTTTTCGGGTGGATCAGAGATTAAAGTACCTGAGGGAAAGGGCACAGAATTAAAGAAATAGAAGAAATTGTCACTCACTCCTTGCGCTTTTTCTCCGTCAGTTTCTTCGATGGCAAGTGCCGTCCGTCGAAAACCAAAATCGGCCGCACGCCAGACGCGATAAGCAAGTCTGTCATCTTCATGCAGTAGTTCACGTATCTATAAGTAGAGATTCAGCATACAAGCAACGCTAATCACATCCATAAACTTTTCTTCGGAAACAACGTAAACAGCACGTGCGGCCTCTGGCCAATTACTCTTCAGTATAAAGAATAAACAAACAAGCAGCGGCATGCTGGGCTTTCTTGCAGCCTGGCGTCTGAACAAAATCGCCTGCGTCTGTGATCATCAAACGTAATTAAGAACCAAAGCCAGGAAGACAAATACCGCAATTTGAATTATAGTTACTCACGCATCGGTCTTTTCGCCCTTCACAAGCCTTTCGGCGCACGAAAATGCGCCTTTGTGAAGCCAGCAGTAAGTATCCACGGCTGCAGTTTTCCCACTAAATTCCTTCAAGTTCGCCGGCCTCGTCGACTTTTGGACGAACGGCAACAAGCCTGTGATTCCCATCGTTTTGTTGGGTACCCACGCACGTTTTCCTGTATCTCTTTAAAATAATTCAGCTATATTAAAAGCATTCGGTCAAGTTGTTCTCGAAGCACATAGTGGCTGTTGTGGTGGTTGTAGCATAGAATAAAGTGGCTGACAGGAAAGCGCGCTAAATCTCGCGACCCATTTCGCGCATTCTTTTTCCCCGCACTTTTTTGTGACGTTGGATGTGACGACACCAACGTCATAAAGATACTTTCAGCGGCGTTTATTTCCTACAATCAATAAAGTAAGCTTTTTAACCTGTGAATTTTGTTGTGAAATTGTGAATGTAGTCAAAGTGTATTTGAAAACGATAAAGTGCGTTTGCTTTAATTAGGCTAATATTGACGGCGAACGGGTGTTATATACAAGCGCCTGGCAACTCGATCATTTGCTGTTTTGTTTTTGTTGTGCGTGAGGCGGTGTGTCTGTGTATTAAGACGTCGTTTATTTACTACCGTGCAAGTTCACCGTGGCGATGGACCTCTCAAGTTGGTTCTTTATTCTATGGTGACGACGTGGACCTTCATAAGCAAATGCTAACGATGGCGTCGTAATACAGCCGCTGCTCACAGGTTGCGTCGGAAAAATACCAAAGTCGCCTCGTGGCAGTACGTGTCGACGCAACATGAATGAGCCACGATTGCGATGATCTTTCTGTAAGCTCCCGCCGTGTTAGGAGCGCCACTGCAGGGGCTGACAGCACGATTTGGCAAAACTGTTTAGTTTAAATACTTCTTACGTTGGCGATGAGCATGATGGATATTCCCGTTCACGGCAGCAACAGCGACAACGGACAGAGCTCGGACTCGAGTTCTACGGGCTCTGGCAGCTACGTCAAAATCTCCATGGACACTGACGAACCAAACGGCTATGACGCTGACTCGCCCATCGTCCAAGCAGCCGCCGCAGCTACGGCGACAGCTGCTGTACCGACCATTTCGTCGCAGGCACCGGCCAAGCCTCTGGAGGAGTTCGTCTTCATGTCGACCTCGAGTCCGGGTACGGCAGTTTGTGCAGAAGCCCTTGTCAGTAGTGCGGTGTAACCGTGGATCGTGCAGAGTATCCGTTAATACGTTGGAAATCGTTCTTTGTCTTCCGGAGGCTGACAAGGTCCTATGCAAACAATTCGAATACCAGCAGAGCAGACGAAACCTTGGGCCACACGAACACCCACTAGACAACAGAAAGTCTGCGCGCTTTGGGCCGTGACGTCACTTTCGGAAGGCTCAGTGCCCATACTGTTTCAGGTGGCAAGCACCACTACGCACATCTTTTTTTCTTTTTTTTTCTAAAGCGCGATTTTTCAATGCGGTCTTCGTTGTTCAAAAGCACCACCTTTTTGACAACTGTAGGCGAGGCGTAACGGCCAGTGATTCGCAAAGCTAGTGCATTGGGCTATGAAAAACAATCCCAACATAAAAGGTGCGTTGTGAATCCGAGCCCTGATGTCATGATGCCTTAAACTTGTCAATTCCGTTAGTTTTCACTGTCACACAACCACAATTAATGAGGTTAAACATAATAGGGCTGTCCGTAACTTAAAGAGTAGTCAGAAAGGACATGTGAAATTGAAATGCCGCGTAAGCATCCTCATCATCATGGATATTTTGGCTTACAAATGACATTAATGGGCATCAAGGACAAACAAGGAAAAGACAAAACAATCATAAGGCGCACTAGCAAGTGAAGGTTCATTTCTTGATTGTGCAAAATAAATGCTAGGTAATGCGCAATAGGCCAAAGACACACATCAGCACAAGTGTATGAAGGAAAAGCAAGAAACTATGACATGTTAATCCCAGATCCCGATAGGAAGCACACACTTCCATGATAACTTAGAGCATGCTGGTACAAGATTCTCCTGCAACATAAACTTTAAATTGTTAGCATGCCTTGTGATTTTGGTGTCTTCCTGTTTATCCTTCGTGTTCTCTGGAACTGTTTGCAAGCCATGTCAAACTAATTGGTACAACATTATGTTTTTACTAATGTCTTTCAATCAGTCACACTCATTTTATCAATGACAGCGACGGATTGATTAAGTGGAGTCAAATTGCAAGCCATGGTTGGCAGATGTAAATGCTAGTTGCTGTGAGGCCAGCATATCATTTTTTGTGTTAGTTTTTAATAAATACAGCTTGAAATTAGTATTTATAGATCGAAGTATTTTTAGCTGCACTTAAAATATAAATACTGCTGCCTAATGCCTTTATGTCCCCACTAACTACCTTTATTATTATCAGCATGTTTGAGGCTACCTTTATAATTATATTGTCAATTTCTAGTAAGCCAATGGTTTACTGGGTCATTGTGCTTCAAGGTGGTTCTTGCTGAGAGCTCTCATGGAAATTGTTTTGCAGACTATGACATTTGAAAATTGCAGAGTGTGGTAGTGTCTTCTTGGATCATCTAAAACCATGTCAAAATTGCTGTCATGTAAAAATCTGACTATGGCAAAGTGTTCATTTGGCCAACTTATAAGGGCTCTGCAATGCTTTTTATGAAAAGTGTGAAATTCGTCAGGTATTAAAGGGAATCTTCTTACAAGCCTTTTCCAACAAAAAATTTTGAGGAGAGCTTTGTCTTAAAAGCCAACTGCAACAAAACTTTTGAACAGTGTTGAAAGCCTAGTTGCAACTTCAGTACAAAATTTTACATTTGAAATACCAGTGAATGTGCCAATAAAATTGCAAGAAATATAGCTTACCAAAAGTTGCCATTACCACTTGCCAGAAAGGATGCAGAACCAAGAATGTTAAGAACGAGCGTAGCTCCTTGACGTGACCTCCGAGATTATGTGGTACCTTTGGTGTGCTGAAAACCTTGAAGACAATGTGCTAGGATTTGCATCATATCCGTTGACCATCAGGTGTATATGAGGTGCTGCCCAAAAGTTCCGAGAATTCAGTTGCAAAAAAAATGTGTTAACCATAACGCCTAATCAGCACTGTCTCCTTCACAGTAGTCCCTTTGAGCATGTATACACCGTTCCCAGCATTTCTGCCACAATTCTATGCATCCGTGGAACTCTCCAGGCAACAGTGTGATGAGGACCGCCTGCGATTCCGACTGGATCTCTTCAACAGTGTGAAACCGCCATTCTTTCAGCCTCAACTTCAACTTTGGGAGCACAAAAAAGTCACAAGGCGTGAGGTCAGGTGAATAGGGTGGGTGCGGAAGTACTGTGATTTGTTTGGAAGTCAGGAACTGTCAAACAACAAGTGATGTGTGAGCAGGCGCGTTGTAGTGATGAAGAAGCCAGTTCTTCCACTTCTATGTAAATTTGCGACGAACACTTTTTCCTAAGTGCCTAAAAACGTCACAGTAAAGCTCGCTATTCATGGTTTGTCCAAGAGGTACACATTCCCTGTGGACAACTCCATGTAGGTAAAAAAAACATTGAGCACGGACTTCCCATTGCCGTGAACTTGACGTGCCTTTTTCAGCCACAGGGAATTGGGTGGCTTTCATTGCAACGACTGCTGTTTGGTTTCAGGATCGTAGCCATAAATCCATGTCTCGTCCCCGGTTGTTACACTGGAGAGGAATATGGGATTGTCTCTGACTTGTTGCGTCAGTTCCGTACAGACAGAAACACTGTGCAGCTTCTGCTTGTCACTGAGCAGTCTTGGCACAAATTTTGCAGTAATACTTCTCATGTTCAAAACATCTGACAAAATCGCTGAACTGTGCCGTACGATTGTCCTGCAATGTTGCAGACATCATATATGGTTAGCCTGCGATTTCCAAAGATAGCCTTACGAACTTCTGCTATCGTTTCCGGGGTTGTGCTCGTTGACGAACATCCAGAATGTTCATTGTCATCAACACACATTCTACCCTTTTTGAAGCATTTATGCCATAAAAATATCCTACTTTCGCTCATGGCGTCGACCCCAGAAGCGTCCTCTAGCATACAATGAGTTTATGCCGCAGTTTTGCCAAGTTTAAAGCCAAACTTGATGCAAATCCTTTGCTCCTTGAAGTCTGCCATATTGGTTGCTAAGGGATGCGCCAGATCAGTGAAACATTGCATAGCAACACAGCACTTCGCACAACAATATTTCTTCTTAGATGCGAGTTTTTCAGCACACTGATCCGCAAGGCATACTTCTAGCCACATCTAGCCATAGGAATGTGTACCACGCTCAGTTTGCCCATGCTTCTAGAATTCCTGGAACTTTTGGGTAGCACCTCGTACTTGACTTTCTGAGGTTCTCCTAAAAGGCTTTTAATAAGAAACTTAGACAAGTACCAGCCCTGAAGCTTTACCATGATTGCTTCGATAGTGTGTAGTACTCATTGATAACCAATTCAGCCAAAGTGAAATCTTGTTGTAGTTGTCCTTTAACAAAGTCATTGGCTAGCAAATGCTGTTGCTATTTATTCTATCTCCTATCCTTTTTGTCTTCAATACTGTTTTCAAGGCTCGTAAAACGACGCTCGCCATGCTCTGGCCATCAGTGTGCCAAGCTTATGTAAGTGGCATGACTGGCAGATAATGGGCCGCGACTCTTCCTTCCATTAGAGTACACTCTACTTCCATCCACCTCATAGGCAATAATATTGGCGTTGCAGTATTGTTCTCTACCACTAGATCACCCAGTCAGGGATTAGATTTCGTCCTTTTACTGAGCACACTGTGTAGTTGCGAACTTTCCTGAAACTGGACGGTTTCCATTATGTGTTTTCTTACATAAAAGTAAAGAAATTAATTTTAGGGTTCTGAAAAACTGGAGAAAGGACAGGCAACTATTCAGGTAAAATTGTAGGCTCCCAGCTGTATGCAAAGGTCATATTTCAAGGAGGTGAAAAAACAGGCAAGTTAATAATCATTCATGATTAACAACATCGCAGCAAAGGCGATGCATCACTTGGCATTGACATCTTGCTCGCCTTCATCTTCACTATGCTGTTAGTTATAACCATAACTTGTATTCTCTGCTTTTCATATAAAAGTGCTGAGGAGCCATTTAGTAGCTCTCTCTGTGTCCATATATTATTATGATGTAGAGGTTTCTTATCACTTGATAACAGACTACAGCCACCTGACCGGCACGATGGACCCTTGGTCCTCCCCGCACAATGGCAAAGGAGACACCTCGTTTGCGTCTTCCATGCCCGGCTCATCGTTCCTGCATCAAAAAGGCCTTGGCTGGTTGCTTGAGGTGGATGATGCAGATGATGATGACAAAGCACCTCTCCTGTGAGTATCTGAGCTTGCAAGCTCTTGTTGTATTGTCCCGCACTTATTATACAGAACCGGGTTGGTCTACTACTTTAGTTGCTTTCAAATTTGCAATGCAATTGTATACCCCCCCTCACAGCTGCAAAAGATTTTCTAAGCAGCCAATGTGTCCGCGTCAAATTGAAATGTACATTGGAGTGCACTGTGCAGCACATCCTGAGTTTCTCCTTCCCAACCACACTATGCAGGCTTTTGAAACACTTGACGTAATTCCACTGCCACAGCTTTATAAACATGCGTTGATTAGGCAGCATAAATCGGGTATCAAAGCAGGCAATTAGTTTTTTTTTTTTTTTAAGCTTTGGCTAACCTACAGTGCAAACAACCATAACACACAGCCTAGCAGTGACTGGTATTCAGCAAAAATTTGCACTGTATGTGGCTGACAGAGACTATCACTTAATTTGCCATATCTGTTAAATCTAATGCATAGTTACGAAATGAAAATGTTGCTTCTCTGGCATTGCTCACGGAGTCTAAAAATCAAATCTGCTTCTATAATTTCTATTCTCTGTCAGATTAATTGATTGACAGGCAGACTTACTGAGAAATTTGTGAGCACCCTTTCTTAATGTTCTTCTTTTCAAGAAAAAGCTAATTTTTATTCATAGTGTGAACTTTGTTCTTTATGCAGTGCACCCTCTGATAAATAAAAGAACCAGAAGTGAGTGCTTTGTGTGTTTCTGGTTCTATGTTGTCTCTTGTTTTACACGCTGCTATTAGATGATCATGAATAACCAACTAGCTCTAATATCCACCTGCAGAGGAGAAGTAGACATCAGTTGAAGTTTGTACCATTGTAAGGTGATGCCTTCCTTGCAGGGAGGAGCTGGACATTGACCTGAAGGACATCTACTACAAAGTGTGCTGCGTGTTACTGCCTTTTCCTTTTATGGGCTACAAGCGGCAGCTGGTCAGGGACAGCCCTGACTTCTGGGGACCCCTTCTGGTCGTCATTCTCTTCTCCCTTGTCTCCATCTATGGCCAGTTCTCAGTGAGCAATCTCAGTCAGTCAGTCGTTTATTCACACTATATAAACAAATGGATGGACATGTGAGTGTATGGGAGGTCCCATAGCATAAGCTTCTTGTTACTGAATACAAAATCTTGGTACAAGATTAGGGTGCAACTGTGCAGTATACTATATCAGGTAAAGTTACAATGAGAGGAATACATAAAATATACCAGTGAGAGGAAAAGTGTACAAGTGATCAAGTAGCCAAGCGTGCAAGTGTAATAGTGAGCACAGCATAGAGCAAAGATACAACTTTGGCTATAAAATCTATAAGGTATTAGCACACAGGAAAAATGCTCTTGTCTAAACAGTGATAATAATAATGATTGCTTAATACCTAATGGGATCCTTTTGTAGAACTCAGTCACTGAAAAGGTCATGAAATGTTTGCCATAGTTAGTATGTACAGATGATAAAAGAAAGTTATTGTCGGCAGAAAACCTGTTTGGGCTGGAATTGGCAATATTTGTAATACTAAACGGGTTTCATACCTAAGATGGCCTTTTTATGAGACCCATAGCTAGAGGCTAATTAGGGGCCTAAAATTATGATACATAAAAGCAGGTAATAGAAACAAGAAATGTAGGCCTTACCTCTCATTCATTGCATAGCTACATTCAAAATTATATGAAAGTTTTTAAGAAATGCTGATAGATGAAAGGGAAAAATAGTGATCCACCTGAAAGTAGCACAAAGATACAAAGAAAACCCATACCTTTATGTGCTTTGTCAGGCAGGTGACAATTTGAAGAAAGAAGCAATGTTAAAAAATAGCAAGGAATACACATGACATAGAATCCACATGAAAATAAATAAAAAAAAAAGAATGGTACATTAGTACAGATGCACTTTTGTGCAAAATAATAAATACACGGCAGACTAATAGTGCACACAAAGAATATATTTAATATCGGAGGTAGTGTTTGAATGTAATTATAGGAGTGTGTGTGTGTGTACGTATATATATATATATATATATATATATATATATATATATATATATATATATATATATATATATATATATATATATATATATATATATATATACGTTACAACTCTACGAAGAGTTGTGACAGTTCATAAGGATAGCTTGCAAGATTGCTCCAGTAATACTCTGACAGACAGTGGTGTGAGCTTTTCTTATCGTAATTTTGTAATCGGGGGGGCTTTTCATTCATACCCTCATTTGGTGAGGTCACATGTTGCTGAGAATTTGTCTTTTGTGGTCCTCTTTGCATGCTTTTTGTGAACTGTTGGTTCCCTGACATTTGTTTGTACAGGACAGTACTTGTACATAGCTCGGTGCCACACATCAGCAATCTCATAATACCTTGAATGCTCCTGCTTATGCATAGTAAAACAGGCTTCATTGTGTGATATTTAATAGTGTCTATGCTAATGGTAGTTTGTGAAGACTGCTAAATTGCCTTTTGCATACAGCATAGCACCATTAGTAGGACTCCACCCAGATGCATGGGTGCCTTGGTTTCTGTAATGATTGCATTGTGATCCTGAGCTTTCATAATTGTTGCGTTGTGTCATATGATCTAGGAAAGAATTGGGCAGAAACCATCTGATGATAATTTTCAAAGTCACTTGATAGCTTCCCAGCAAACTTCCTGCGATATACTGATGGCGACATTTATTGGTTAAATATATTAGTTAATGCTGTGAGGCTGTGGGTGTTTTGACATTGTATTGTGTCCAGGATTGCCCCACATTATGAAGCACATTAAACGCCTCTGAGGACAAGCATCTTGAACTGGTACCGTGATTGACCCGCCAAGGGCGTCCTCTTTCATTATTGTCTTCAGGATTGGCCCAATTTACTTGGCCACACAGCCATCCACGCAAGAAAAACCAACGAAAGCTTTGCTTTAATATCCTGTTGCAGCTTAGAATAGAAGCACCATTAGGTGCCCCTACTCACTGCTATTATCATTTGCAGGTGGTCTCATGGATTGTCACCATGTGGATCTTTGGATCACTAGTCATTTTTCTTCTGGCCCGAGTTCTGGGTGGAGAGGTGAGATGTGTCACCTGATGTCATGTTGCATCTGGGAAGTGTATGATTTTGAACTTCACATAAAATGAAAAATGTCAGCTTTTCTAAAGTCTAAAAATTTGGACTCACAATTTTACAAATGTTACGTCAAGCTTTACAAAAGAATATTCTGTTCGCAACAAAACTTGTAAAGATGTTAAAGAATAGGGCTACACAATATTACAACAACTTCATACATAAAAAAATTGTAATAGTATCTGTGCTGCCCTGTTGCCGCAGCACAAGGCATCATATACAAGAGGAGTACTTTGTTCAAGCAAGCTCATTCAAGCAGGTTCCTGAAACAGGCAAAATTGGCAACAGCAAAGTCGCTGGAAAAGTCACTAATCTAAAGCTCCCGGTTCGTCTTCAGTCTTTGCTTTCCAAGCTTGCTGCCGCTTGCACGCTGTGTCTAATGTTACATGTAATCCTGAAGAAAATGTATGTATTCCGCAAGTGCGTGCTAGACCAAAGTTTTAAATATTTTGTGCTATCCGCCCTTGCCCCTTTTCATGCCCACAGGATTTTAAAGAACTTTAATGTTCACAGGTTGACAGGTAGTGTTAAAACTTTATTAAAGCCTAATCAAGAGACTCTCTCAGTGTTCAACTATAAATATTTTGCTAGCTGCTGTGACTCTTGGTACTTAGCTGGGCTCTGCAATTGGAATTGTGTAGCACCTTTGTACTTTGCCTGTTCAGAGGTACACTGCGCTATTTTTTAAACATAAACATTCACAACCTACTGGCAATGCCGCCATGAACATGCTAACCAAATACTATTCTGTTGCATGCAGTGGGGACCATGGTCTCACACAAAAGATCACTCGCTGGCTTTCAAAACTCCCTCTATTAGTATGCACCGTCTATGACATCATAAACCACTAGCCATTAAGTGATAGTTCAGGATTTTCATGGTTATATAGCGCTCAGTTTTACACAGACGATATTAAGTGAAGGACGGGACGTGGACGGACGTAGCGCAAACTACCAACTGTTTAATACTGTTAAAGAACGCGCTTATATACAAGGAGATATGGCGCCATCCGTCCACGTCCCGTCCTTCACTTAATATTGTCTGTGTAAAACTGAGCGCTATATAACCATGAACGAAGCGCCATATCTCCTTGTATATAAGCGCGTTCTTTAACAGTATTAAACAGTTGGTAGTTTGCGCTACATCCGTCCACGTCCCGTCCTTCACTTAATATCGTCTGTGTAAAACTGAGCGCTATGTAGCCATGAACGTTCACCAACTAGCCCCTTTCATTGCTTTACTAAATATTTCAGGACAATGGGAAAGCTTACACATGTTTTGCACACCCATTCAATCTTCTAGCAAATAAGGATGTGGCAGTTGCTAAATCTTCCTGCCCTTCCTGCTTTCAACTGTAGCCAATTTTGTGATTACAACAAGCTCAAGCTTTTCGCACATTTCTTCTCTTTCCAGGTGAGCTACTCTCAGTGCCTCGGAGTGATTGGCTACTCTGTCCTGCCCCTTGTAGTCACTGCGACCACTTTGCCTCTGGTCAGACCTTTCTACTATGTGGAATTGACGTTCAAGGTGATTAGCTGGCACCGTCTGCGAGTCTTGTTTAAGTGTACATCTTCATTGCACGCTGCTTGTCGTTCTTGAGTGGGAGTCGTGGCTCCTACTCAACTAGCATATTTTTGACATTGGGATGAGAGGAATTGTGGGTATTGTTACGAATTGCTTTTAACTCTTTTCCTACCATGGGAAAAATAGGTGTTTTTTGTAGGTTATGCCAAATATTTTTTCTGAACAAACTACTGTACTGAATATTTGATGTAATACGTAAACAAAAACCAGAATGAATGCACTTTTCAAGCATAAAAGTTTTGTTAACGAGATAGATGTCATAAAAAAGATATAAATTGCCAGAATCAAGGTTGTGGGATAAAATTTAACAAATTTTGTTAAGACATGCCTGTATCTACTAAAGAAAACATTTAACAAAAATTATGAGATATACGAAATGTATTACCGTCTAATAGGCACTGTCTGTGAAAAAAATTAAACTTTTTTATTGAAGAGGTATTCCGCAACAAAAATTTAACTGCAAGCACTAGAGTTGGGCGTGCCGGGCTGCAGCCACCAATGTTCCGGGCTGCTTTGCGTCATCGTCACTCTCAGTCTAAGTCCGACGAAAAGGCAGCATCCTCGGACTAGCTGCTGCTCTGTCCATCGATAAAATGAGCCGCAGACACAGCGAAATCACAAGATCTGCGATCTTTTGAAGCGCACGCGCTGCTTCTGGAGGCAGCCTTTCTTGCTTCCTACTTTGACGATCACGAAACTTCGGAGCGGATTAAAAAATTACCACAACTTGGGGCAAAATCGAACTGCTTATAAAAGAAAAATATAGTTCTCCTTCACGTCAAATGGCCAAGTTTGTCCATGAGCGATGCGGTTGTTCTCAGAAACAGCATTTCCAGCATTCCATAGCGGGAGGCCATTTTTGCTTTCTATTTGACCGCGAAACTTCAAAGCATGTTCAAAAATCACGATTGTGCGGGGCAAAAGCAAACTGCTTAGTAAATGAAAATGTAGTTCTCCACCTTCACGTCTGATAGTGCAGTGTGTCCATGAGCGGCTCGGAAGGTCTCGAAAGCGGCGTTTCAGGCTATCGTTTGCGGGCTAAATACGCACAATGGACGCGGTACGGAAAGGGTTAAAGGAACCCTAAATCAGTTTAGACATGCATAGCATTTTCTCAATGGTCTATATTAATTATTTTCTGGTAATGGTTCGATTATTGAAAGGCAGAAATGAAGGTCAAGGTTATTTTCTTATTTTTGGCCAAAAGCTTGTCACTAGCACATCAGTGTGGAATTGCGGATTTCAGAGTATCTTTTCACATATGAGCTGGTGTAACTCAGTAAATATTCTTGAAACTTACCAAAGTTCAGTCTTTGGCTCTTTTTAGATGTACTCCATCTTTAATAATTAAAAATTAGCCAGGCCTGAGCAGATGCTGTCTGCACCCATGATGCCACAACGAGCTGATGTGGGAACTTCAACCCTTTTCTCGTTTTAGAGCGCAGCTCTTAGATGCTTGTTCCTGCGGCAAGCGTTGGCGTAACTGAGCAAACGAGCACAGTGAATCATGAAAAAGCGAACATGCAGCGCAGCTGGGAATAAAAGACACGAGATGAAAAGTGAAGGAGGACGGCATGGTGAAAGCATCAGAAGAAAAGTGTAGTGCAGCAATGATGGCGACAAGATAGCACCAGAGTAGCGCATGTCGTCTGCGAGCTCTGTCTGCGGTGGCTGCTGCGAATTGCGCCCACGCACATCATCCACGTGCTGCCTCTTGCAATCTCCAGATTAGCGAATCAGTCGTGCCGTACTTTGCTCCATTTGCAACGTGCCACACAAGACAACTTTGTCCATGCCAGCCAATATATCGCGAAATGAAAATGCGTATAGAGCTGTGCTCAAATTTTGCATGAGGGAGTATCATGATTGTCGGTGAAGTTTTTGCATTTTTTCTGGCTTATCCATACAGTAGCCAAACAATTATTTGAACTTCATAAATGCACCATTAGGGTTCCCATAGAGCTAATTCATTTTTGTGACCGATGTTTTGGACAACATAAAGCCAGAAGTTCGATTTTCTGGACAAAGTTTGCCGCGACGAACCAGCACTACGAGTCGGGGAGGACGCCATTTTGAATCTTGAGCTGCCTGACTACCTTCGGATCGGATGTGAAGTGGCTTGGATTGGTATAGTAATTTGATTAGATTCGCTTCCCTGTATTTCTTTATTTCTTTTTTTCCCTCTCTCTCTCTTTCCCCCCTTGATATTGTAACAGTTTGTATGCTGCCTGTCATGCTCTGCCAGTCAAGCCCAATGTGGCTTTGGCGGGCCTGATGAATGTATTAGGTTTTATAAAATAATAAAAGTGTTTATTATTATTATTATTATTATTATTATTATTAGCATTATTATCATGTATAGGAGGCGTCCAAATCCACGCAGCAACCGTAGTGCCTGTTGCAAGAAACGTCGATCTTAAGGCCATGCTTTTGCCTGTAGGCTGCTGTGGAAGCGATTTTGAGAGCCGGAAACCAGTCAGGCACGGCCAGTTTTGGACACCACCTATGAATGCCAGGTGATGCTTACGATAACCACCATCATCATCAGTTTTGCCTCGGTGTCATAGGTGGTGTTGGGCAAGTTTTTGTCCAGCAGTGATCCACCAGCTTTTATTCAGTAGAGTGCAGTTGAAATCATCGCCTGCTATCACTAGCATCCACACAACATATTATCGCTATTTTGGTGTGTTGCGGCCGTTCATTCAGCACAATGCCGACGTGTCTTCGACGCCATGGCCCCTGCTCTTCATCCGCCTCCACCGAATGTGTCAAAGAAACATGGAAAATATTCGACTATGACGCTGGACAAGAAAGCCACCGTCATCAGGCTTATCGAGCAAGGACGGACCCAAGTCGACGTCACGCAGGGGTTTAATTTCTCCAAGCAGACCTTGTCTGATTACGTGAAAAACAAAGAAAAGTATTGTCTGCAGTCGACCAGTCGCACTGCAAAACTAAAAAAAACATGACCGGAAAGGACAACATCCGAAGCTTGAAGAGGCCCTGCAGCTGTGGTTGGAAGGAACCCTAGCACAGAACCTCCCAGTTTCGGCGAACATGCTCAAGCAGAAAGCCGAGATGCTCGCTTTAAAAATGGGCATTCAGGACTTCAAGCTCACCGATGGGTGGATCCATGGGTTTAAGAAAAGGCATGAAGTCTTTTTCAAGAAAGTTTGCGGGGAGAGTGGTGCCTTGGATCAATCTACTGTCATGAATTACCAGACGAGTAAGCTAGTTAGTTAGTAAGCTGAAGGGTGTGCTACTAGAGTATGCTCCTGCAGACATTTTTAATTGTGACCAGACAGGCCTATTCTTCAAAATGCTGCCAGACCATTCACCTTCCTTTACTGACGAGGCCTGCGCTGGTGGGAAGCATAGTAAGGAGAGAGTAACTGTTATGGTCGGGGCAAACGCGGTTGGCATCGAGAAGCTGCCCCTTCTAGTGACAGGGAAGGCGAAAAATCTGCGTTGCTTTAAGGGTGCGAAGAACCTGCCTGTGTGGTACAGCACCAATAAAAAAGCCTGGATTACACAAAGCTTGTTCGAAGATTACGTCCGCCGTCTGGACCGGATGTTTGAGCGCCGGAAGAGGCAAGTGGTAATAGTTGTAGACAACTGCAGGGCGCATGGCGCCATAAACAACCTTTAATCTATTCGTCTTGAATTCTTACCACCAAATACCAGTGTGCTCCAGCAGATGGACCAAGGGGTCATTAAAAACCTCACAGTGTACTACCGGGCCCGTTTACTTGGCCATACACTCATGTAGTTTGACAACAGGAAGACATACTTCGTTAACCTGTTCTCGGTACTCGGCATTCTAGCGGATGTCTGGAAGGCTGTTCAGCATTTGATGATTGCAAATTGTTTTGGGCATGCTGGATTTTGCAACTCTGAAGAGCCCGTGACCGAAGAGGCAAACGGCACTGCTGAACACATCGACACCGGCGAGCAGCTGATTGCCGACTTGCACAGCAGTGGGATGGACCTTCCCACTGCTGTTACTTTTCATGAGTTTGCCGCGATCGACAACATCATCGAGTTGTGCGCAAAGCTTACGAATGACGAGATTGTGCGCCAGGGGACCGCACTGCCGCAAAGCGACTCTGACGATGACACCTCTGGCCGCCAGCAACCATCAACGCAACACAACGCCGCTCTAATATTGTCTAGTGTGTATGACAAGAACATGACGCTTGCACAGATGCAAACAGACGTCGTTACAAAAAGCAGGAATTTAAAACAAGGGACCATCTGCGACTTTTTCAGTTCAATTTAGCTGGAATAAAGTTCGGTTTTGTGACTCACGGATTTTTCGGGCTGTTCATTTGTTTGGACTATTTTTCAATCTCCTCCGGGTCTGGAAAATCGGTCGGCTACTGTACCTGCCAACCCGCCCAAATTTTTCGTAAAGTGCATGAATGAATTCTGGGGTTTTACAGCCCAAAACCACAATTTCATAATGAGCCACACTGTAGTGGAGGATTCCGGATTAATTTTGACCACCAGGGGATCTTTAGCGTGCCACGAATGCACGGGACACAGGATTCCATAAAGTGCACAAATTTGGGCTCATTCTATGATTTTAGAAACATTGCATCAAATTTTACAAAAATTTTGTTAGCAAAAAAATTTCAGCCATTGGTCTCCAAAGATATTTTTTGAAATCTTCTGATAAATATAGAACACCAGAGGGATAGTTGCTTCGAGCAAGCTTATTCAGGCGCACTCCTACTGCAGCCAAATTAACTGTGACATTTGCAGCAAAGTCGTGCAAAGGTCACTGTTAGTCTCGCCTGCTGCTGTGGCTTAGCTGCAGTGGTGTTGCAGGATCAAATCCTGGCCGCCCTCGGCCGCATTTTGAGGGGAGCGAAATGCAAAAACACCTGTGTTCTGTGCATTGGGGGCACGATAAAGATCCCCCGGTGGTCAAAATTAATCTGGAGTCCCCTACTACGGTGTGCCTTATCATATAGTTCTGGCTAAAAAAAAAGATCCAGAATTCAATTTAATTTGCTGTTAGCCTCAAAACAATGCCCTGCTTGTCTGTCTGCTCCTACACAAGCAGCAACAAACTTGTTGCTGCTTGTGTGGTGCATCTAGAGGTAAGTCATCATGAATAAAGTGTATATCTATCCCACAAAAGCTGTGTGCTCTGGCAAACTAAGGAAAAAAAAATATTATATGTGCCCCCTCGCTCCCTTCTCTCTCTATCTTGCCGGCGGGATTATGTTTGCAAGACTTTATGTTTGTTCGATTCAAAAAAGCTGCATGGTACCACACACAAAAAGGTGCGGTTATGGTGTGCCAGGCTGCACCCACTCACTGCAAGGTTCAAAGGTGCACTGCATCGCGGTAGCACCTTTCCTTGCATCCCATTAATCGAGCACCGAGGTGTAGGATGCACCTCAGGGAATCGAAGGCCTAGGTGCAGTGCTCTGTTAATAGGTGCAGAGAAACATGGCTGAATCGAATAAACCTTTTTATAAATCTTCAAGTACATAGGTTGGTAGGTATGCTAGTCGGGCCTCCTCTAGTAGTAGTAAGGGGACTATTTCTGCTATTGTAGGTGGGTAATTTATGACACAGCTCAAGTTGTTTCTGGGTCTTCATGTGCCAGTGCTGTGGGAACTTGTACATCCTATAGGTGTAAAAGGGTGATGTTCCTTTAAAAACGTTGAAGAATGGGCTTTATATGAAAAGCTACAGAGAAGTACCGCATTTACTCTAATCTAACGCGCACTTCTTTTCCGATAAAACGGTCCCTAAAATTGTGTGCCTGTTAGAATCGAGTACGACCCTAAATGTGCGTTACCATATCTCCATTGGCATTTCAAAATGGCCGTCTCGTATGCGCTTCACGCTTAGCTGCCGTAGCTTTCTCCATGTGCTGCAGTACGGGTGCTTAGGCAATGCTTCCTTTGGCTTAGGTTAGTGCACCATCCGTCTTCCCAGTCTTCCCCGTTTTTTGCATTTGCTCTTCAGCATGGAAGTGCCGACTGCAAAGACATGCCGAGTTCATCACGATGCCGCAATTAAGAGGAAAGTGATCACGTTTGCGGAGATGGGCGGAAGTCTGGCCGCATCACAGGCATTCGCAGTTTCCAAAACTTTCGCGCGGGACTGGCGCAAATGGGAAAGGCATTCTACACCGGCGGCTGCTACGTACGGCGTGGCCGCGCGGCCCTTATCTTGAAAGCGATCTGTGACAGAGACAAGAGTCTATGAATCTAGGCGCACCATGCTGTGTTCTCGTTGCTTAGTTCGCATTGAAGCAAGAGGCTGCACAAAGGTGAATTCCTTCGCTCCTGCTACCGCACTTTCTTGCTCCAGCACTTTGATAAAGGGTTCTGCGGTCATTGAGTAAGACGAGTTCATGTGCATGCGTGCACGCATGACACCATGCTTGTTAATTTAGCTAGTAATGAATGTCTAAAAGCTTATACAGCTGATAAAACTACTATCCTCGCTTTTCGTATAGCCGTCTACTAATTTTCTATCGTAATCGATGCTTTGCCTTCCGTGGAGAACTGCAACTTCTTTTATTTATCGCAACTTTAGTGCATTGGGAGTAAATATTTGTTTTTTCCAAATGAGAGAAAGTTGTGTTTTTGCATGAAAGAATGAGGTTTGCGGTACTCTAAAGGACTTTTCTTTTTTTAGCTCGCAACAAACGAGTTACAATCGAGAGCTTTCTTTCTTATTTTTTTCGCAAAAAACAGGTGTGCGTTACAATTGAGGGCACGTTAGAATCAAGTAACTACATGGTATGTGGAAGGCATCCAAGGCTTAGCAAAAGTCATGGTACAACATCGTTGCACACGGTCTAGCAAGCAGTAGTGGCCAGGCATTTTTCCCATGCTGACTTTCAGCAATTACAGAAGATACACAGCGCATTGTGCAAATGTTGCACATTATGAAGCTATTAATATCTGCAGGGACACAAAATCAGCATTAAGACAACTGAGAACATCTTAATTAATCTGCCCAATATTCAGAACTTGTTTAGGGTTGGTCTTAACAGCATCAGTAATTTTAGTTCTTTATTTGCGTTCAGTTTATGGCAGAACTGATATTAAATAAATGCAGGTACTATAGCTGACAGATTTTTCAGAGCCTGATTTTTCAGATCTGCTTGATTATTCAGAAGAATACCCGCAGCACTTCCACTTCGCAAAACAACTTTATGAGAGCAGCTGAAATTTTGGCCGCCCTTGCAAGAATATTTCATGGATATTTTCATGTGTCTGTAGTGCAGTTCATTCTGGCTGTGAATATGTAGAGCGGAGTGCCTGTTCACAGAGTTTCTATAGAACATAGTCTGCAAACGTTTTTTCATAGAAAGTCAACGTCTAGAGTAATGAAACATTTTTAGTTTCTTTTCACCAAATTTTAGTATTTTTTTGGCTTTGACTGCAGCATTTCTCACATTTATTGTTGGCAGATCTGTATTGAACAAGTTAATTTAGCCAAGGATGAAAGTTCTTATGAAAGCTGTAGAGTTCCACATACACAAGAACTTCATGGGCCACACATTTATGACTCCTGAGGCTTTTTTTCACAATCCACAGTTGGATAGTATCAGTGATTACTTTAAAGGCAGGATCAAAAGAAATGGACACAAGGGAGATGCAAACACTTGACTCTGTCTGCACATCTTCCAGCAAAGGTAGCACAAATTTGACAACCGAGAACACACATGTTCACTTTAAGGAGAATACAGTAGGAGTTCAAGCAAGTGTATCTTTGATTGACAAATTAGTGTTGCTTTTACTAGAACATGCAGAGGTAACGTTGAATCTTTCCTTTACTTTTTTTTTCTACCACGGTGCAGCATTTTAGTTAAAGTAGCCCTGAACCACCCCTCGGGCTTGGTGAAAAAACAGTCCGCAGGTAGCATACGCTGCTGTGAACACCTCAGCCAAATTTTCCTGTCGTTCGTGGCATGTGAAGCTCCCAAGAGGAGCACAAAGTCACCTTCATCTCAAACACTTGTCTTTTCAACAAAAGCCTGCTCCTCACTCTTTTCGGGCTGCTTTATTTCATTATATAGCAGATTCCCATGCGCAGCTGCTATTGGCCAATAGCTGAAATTAATCAAGGGTGTTTGGATCAGTGCACTTTTTCCTACTGTTACTGTGTATATTTGCTGATGCAGTTTAATAAACAGGCTGAAGTGAGCGAAAATCTGCTTTTGAATTTTCATAATAGTTGCCTACTTCCAGAAGAAGCCTACAATTGTGTGCTCACACTCGACCACGGTTGACTGCGTAGGAATTGAACTTTGGCCACCCTGCTCATTGGTGTCGTAGCTGTCGGGTCTCGGTAATTGCGACTGGCCTTGAACACTTAACTAGCCTCAAACCGCATGAAACTTAAGGTCAGAGCACATGAACGCTTGCCAGCATGTGCTCACTCCTGGCCACTCCTGGTTAGGTGCCTTGGCAGACTTCGCTTCGTATTGAGCTATTGACAGTGCTTCAAAATAAGCAAGTTGTATCCGTTGGTCAAGCTGGTGCAGGGCAAAGCTGGTCTGCACAACGTAGCATCGTTGGACTGGAGCGCATGAGTGCGAGCGCGCATTCGAGCCCTGTCGTGCACAAAGCAAACGCTGTGCATACGCACTACAATCACATGTAGCTGCAGTCTGCCATGTAGTGTGGATACGGCAGCAGCCACGGGATGCCACGGTGAATCCGTTGGCTGAGTGCACTGTGGCTCACTGAGCTCACAACTGTGTTTGGCACGTCGGAGGTGCCAAAATTGGAAGTAGTGGCATCTATGTGAACATCCAAAATCAAATTTGAACTGTGTACCACAGTGTTGTTCAGTAGGTGGAGCGTAGTGGATACGTCCTGCTCCTTCGTAGCCTTCACAGTGCGAGGCATTGAAGAAAGAATGGCAGCACTGCAACAAGGATTATACTCAACCTTTGATTGCCAATAACTCCACTTCTGCTGAACGTGTTAAAGTACTTTTTGTGGCAAAGTATTTCTCATATAGTTTATTTTACTTCAAATGCATCCCTCGACTTCGATAAAAATGGTTCAGGGCCCCTTTAACAATCACAATTTTCTTTCTTGTGATTATTTTTTGCCAAATTATTACTGTTATCCAGTTATCACTTGGTGCAAGACGTGCCTGCTGTATTTGAAATGTCTTTAGTGTTGTTGCCAATTCTATAGCAAGAGGACTGACTGTTGTAGTTGGTGTTGTATTCTGAGTATGGTAAGTTAGCAAAAAGTAGCAGACAGACACAAACCAAACAAATCCTTGTCCATTTTTTGCTTGTGTCTGTCAGCAAATTTGTGCTAAGTTACCATAGTGAATACTGATATGTGTGCAATATGTTCACACTTGAGCAGACTAATATGTCAAAAGTTAGAACCAGTTACAGTAAATATTTAGCCAATTACGAGGTACCTTTGTCAAATGGCCTACATAACTTTATTGGTGACATTGTGGCAGGTTCAGATGATTATTTTGTCATAGCAAACACCGAATTTGTTTGATGAAACTATATTGTGAATGGGCACTTTTGTTTTGTCTTCTTTCTTGTGTTACAATTGCATGTTGTAACAGAGTGCACTTTGAGTGTATTCTTCTTGGGTTGTGCACATGTTTGTATCTAATAGCTCTACACCGTGACACTTACTGTTATTTCAGGATGAGGTTTTAGGATTTGTGTGCTGCACACAACCCACGCGTTATGGTGAACATTTTACAGCATAAAAATTTGAGGGAGAAGACAGTAGTGGGGGGGGTGGGGGGTGTAGCACTCAAGTAGACTTTACTTTTGCAAGTACAGTACATGGTATACCAGTTGTTTCTGTGCAGAATTTAAGTAATTTTTAAACATCACCTGTGTCGGATGGCACAATTCTAGTCCTTGAGCCAGTCTACTTGAAGAGGGGGACATTATTGAACAGAAATTTAAATGCATAATCTACTAATTAACAAACTAATTATATATTTAACTAATTGCCTTATGTCACATATTGCAATTTGCAAATTGTGGTTCATGAGACTGCAAGGCGTATTCGCTTGGAAAAGATTCCTGTGGATGACATCATTTTTGAAATATGCACCATCAGACTAGCTGTAAAAATGCACTGTCATTCCACTTACTTTTTTAACAAAATGCCTTTTTATGCATTAAAGCACGAAAGTAACTGGACTGCCAATGTATTTCATCACAAAGTTGAAGAATTAATATATTGAAACTGGTGTCATGCTGTGAATTCGTTCCAATTGGATCTACTTTGAGGACTCCCAAGCTACAACTTGTAACTTGCAATATGTACTGTAAAGGAATTAGTTAACAATTTAATTAGTGAATTGTCAGTAATTCAATTATGTATTTCTGTTTCTCCTTCAAATATTATCTGCCAGTTTGGGCAATCCAACTCAAGGATTATCATTGTGCTATCTGCCCCAGATGATTTTAAGAATTACTTAAGTTCTTCGCAGCAACACCCAGTATATACGGTACATTAGACATAAGAACAACTATCATAATAAATAGGAACATGGAAAATTTTTAACTCTTAGGGCTGAAATTTCTTTGTTTCTATTTCAAGGGGTTCTCGTAGATGTTCCTGTTTTCTTCATGTTCCTGTTTGAAGAAGAAATTTCACCTTTTTTCAAGCTAAAGGAGGTGGAACTCTTTCATGTTCCTGTTTAACACAATATCGCAGTTGCAATTATGTAGTGAATACATATGTGTGATAGTTATTTTTATGTCTGATTTGCTGCGCATCTATCGTGTGCATGAAAAAGTAGTCTGCTTTAAAGTTGAGCAATCGCGAGCGTTGCATTCTCTACTTGTCGCTCTTTTTTTTCATGCTGCAACTTGTTCACCATATAAAACCAACACGACTACCGAGCCATTACGAAACTGGAAATTGCATTGTACAAGCAGAAGCCTCTGTCAGTCTGTATGGTCTTTAGCTTCTGCTTCTATTTTGTGTGCAGACAGGAGAATTGATTGAGTCTAGTTCTCACCTTTCTCTCTCTCTCTCCTCAGCTGCTTGGCGTTCTGTGGGCAACGTACAGTGCTGGCTCGCTGCTCTGTGTACAGGAACTGCAGAACAAGAGGCCACTGCTCTTGTATCCCGTGTTTCTACTTTATGTTTATTTTTTCTCACTTTATTCCGGTGTTTGACCTGGCCATCGGCTGTGGTGCATCTGCTTCCTGATTGTGCATTGAAACAGGATTGTGTGCTATTTTGTAGCCCAGACATGTGGTTCACTGCGTGTAAATACCTCCTGGAGAGCTGCGCTTTTTATTTTATTTTTTTAAGCTTTGTGTTTGCGCTAATATAATAGTGGGAGCCAAGTTTATGACATCTCAGATGAAAATAATAAATTGTTATGGGTACAACTTTACCTAGTATCACATATATCTACTGCAGTTGAACATCAATATGCACACAGACATAACTCATTATTGGATATAACAAAGTAAATAAAAATTTCTCACTGTTATCAGCATGTAATGAATATAGAATATAGCAAATGTACTATCATGTTGAATGTTCCTTCGTTATAATGAGGTTCAACTGTACAGCCATAGGCTCGGAAGGATGAAGATGACTGCACAAATACTTGTACAGTTAGTGCCTGTGAGCTGTTTGCCCAGTACAGTAAAACCTTATTAATTTGATTTTCGTGGGACCAGAAGAATTATCTCGCTTATCCGAATGTTGGATTATGAAATGGACAGAGAAAACAGTCAGCGGATGTTTGTTGCATTTGTGTAGTGAAAAAATCTATGTTACTCCCATTTGAATTTTGCTTGACATCTGTGTGCTTAAATATCTTCTACAGCTCGCTCAGATGCTACAGTGTTTATGGCCTTCCTAATGAGAGAGCCTGCATAGGTTTTAACTGGTAAAGATTGGTGATGGCCTTGCAATGTCTTTATCTAAATAAGTGTGCTTTATATAAAACAGCCAAGCAAGTCTCTTGATTGTCTTGTCACCAGTGAGCCAGCCTGCAATATAATCGTCAGTCATGATCACCAAGCATGTTCAGCATCTGCACACCTGTTGCTCTTAAAGCACCATCGTTCTATTTGTGGACAGTTTAATGGAGACTCTCGTACTGTGATCACCTGCATTATTCCCTTAAAAATTATAAGGAAGGTCTTGCACTTACTGCTGCTTTGCTTTTGCTCAAATAAAGATTGCATTTATGGTCCAGTAAATGTAAGATTGCATTTTATGGTTTGGATCATTGTATGTAACTCTTAGCACTGTTACTTGCCTGGTTTGTCAAAAAGAGAAATGTAAATTTGCCTTTGTCTGCGCTCGTGATGTTTGCATCACCCTCCTTCCCCCTCTCTTACATGAGTAATGGATGCCGATCTCAAAGGATATGTTTTGTCATACAGCAGATGGCGGGAGTGACCAGGTGACATCATACCCGCCATGTTTAGGTCACCACTTAAAGCTATGGAACTTCGACAAAGGCAAAATAAAAGTTGTACTCATAATTCTCACACTTTGAACATACTAATGCCTTTTGTTGCTTGTACACTGCAATTGATAAAATTCGCTGCCCAGTACTTATAATTGCTCGCCATTAAATGAGTCTTTAGTATATGCGAGAACATTTCCAATATGTAAGCTGCTTTACCTGTGTTATTTTTTTATTTGCTTCTAGTATTTATTCTTCTCATGATATAGTATTTGCTTGTGTTTACCTTTTGCAGATTTTACTCTTTTCTCTGCATTTTGCCACTCATGCTATAGTCCTAATAGGGCTGTAGTGTGTATAAATACAGTCAAGCTTCAGTTCAGTGAACAAGCACAAATCAGTGGGTATGACAAAGCAAATCTAAAATATTCGTCGCTGAAATTGGTATGTAACAAATATGATTATGATGAATGTTGTGTATAACAAAGGTATGTTCATGTAGGATGCAACTTCATTCTGAGAAGGTTCAATTGTAAATAAAATCAACGCAGCAATGAGTGCAAGATATTTTTTTTTTCTTTTAAGTTTTTAAGAGAAGAGTGCAGGCCACCCACTGTGCATGCCTCGCACCAAATAAAATTTAAAAGGCCCCTGAAACGGTTCGGACAAATTTTGTAGACGCGTAGGGTACAGCTTAAGTAGAACATTCGCACCACAATTTAAGTGAAGCGTTACGTAATAATGGAGCTACAAGTGATTACAAGTTACCCTCCTCCTCCCTAGCCATGCTTTTACTCTTCAACTCGTTCGCCGAGTGATCGGGGCTAAGCTCCGCCTTCACTAGTTCTGCGTCACGATGCGACGCCACATCGTCCACTTCCGGTTGTTTTGGATCCCGCCCACGCGAAACGTTTCCGCTAGCTGCTTGTTCGTCAACCCCAAGCGAGAGCTATCGAAGCAACGTGCGTTGCAAGCATTCTGTCGTAGCACCGAACGTGTCTGGTATTCCGGTAATCACACACTAGCAAAACATTTCGACGGAACGGTGGAGGCATAAACTCAAGCTGATGAAGTAACTTTAGCGTAGACGTACGCGAGCTGCTTCATCGGTCTCCACGGTCCAGCCACCCATTGGCGCAGAGCTTAACCAGCCAAAAAAAGAGCTAATATTGCTCTAACCAAGTGTAAAACATTTTAGAACTTTACAAAAACAATGTGTTAACGATTACACTCCTGCGAAAAAATTACACCAGCAGCAAAGCAGAATACGTTTTGTTACTGCTACTGTGGTGGTTGAGCTCTATGCCACCAGGTGGCTGCACTGTGCAGACCGTTCACACTTGTGCTTCTGTTCATCCCCCGAAACGACACGCAAGGAGACACGGCCAGGCCCTGCCCCTTGCGCTTCCGTTTACCCTAATACCGGGCTCGCGAAACGCTATTGCGTTGGTAATTTTCCAGTGCAAAGTGATGGCCGCAATCCCGCAAATCCTAGCGCCCATCGGATAGCGGCAGTCCAATGGTTTGTGTGTTTTGAAAATCCTATTTGTATTTCGAAAGACTTTTTTTTTTTTTTTTTTTTGACGAGAACACACAGAATGATAGAAATACTGACCATACTGACTTGGCCAAGAAGCATTTCTGAGGCACTTTTATTTGCACATGTACGAATACACTTGATCTGCTCAACTAGTGCCAAAAAAAAAGGAAAGAAGAACGCACAGGCGTTTCTGGAATGCGAGACGAAACTGTAAACCCCGACTCGTCGGCATCGCTAGAGACATTAACACCCATTGGTCGAACTTTTCTAATGGCGTTTTTCACTGGTCGATTCGGAGCAGGATTTCTTGCTCCGTGGCAACGAATCCGAATTTCACTGGTCGATCTGGAGCGGGTTCGCGCGTTCCACTGGTCGTTTCGGATCAACTCGCTCCGCGCCGGATCGCTCTGACTTGCTCCGCCGCCGAGGCGCGGATTCGGGCGGAAATAGTTCGCGTCACTTCAAGCGAAATTGGTACCCGGTTGGTGCGCACAACATTGTGTTGCTTCGCAAGATGGCTGCGTTCGGTGCTGCTGCAGCGCTCGCGTTTAGCGATGAGAGCGCGGACGACAGCGATTACGAAGTGACGCAGGTGCTGTACGAAGACTTCTATGCACGTTGTCCATGCACAATCCTTGCTGGCGCGACATGGAAATGACGGGCTATGCGACTGCCACGGTCAAATTACACACGGGGGACGGCGAGTTTGGTTGCCGTGGAAACGTACAGAACGGAAGTAGGGCATGGTTTTCGGAACCGGTTCGTGCAACGTGTACGCAGACTTCCTGTGTGATCCGCCGCGGAGCGTTTTTGCGCTCCGCTGGCCGATTCGGATTACTGAAACCCGAGCGCTCGCTCGAGGATTTCGGCGGCCGCTCCAGATCGACCAGTGAAAAACGCCATAAATGCCTGCCGCGTGAGCCGAAAAGCTGCTTCCTGCCCCTCTCCTCTGTACTCTTCCCCACCCCGATTTATCCGGGTTGGCTGTGAGCGCTAGCTGCGGTGGCCACTGCAAACCTAAATCACGTAGCCCTGCCTCCGAGATTTTAGCGGCGTCTGTTGCGATCCCGGAGGCAGGATTCGCGGTCTCTCGTCAAGCCATTGGTCGAGCGCGCGCCAGCCTAGTAATCGTCACTTCCTCTGCAACAGGAAGTGGGTCGGCTGCGAGCGCCGTCTCTCCGCGACCACCCAGAACTACGGGAACCTCCGCTCCAATGGGAAGACTAGCGATGCGGCAGGCATGTAGTAAAGGAGGCATTGGTCGTAATTTTGGTTTTATTAGCCAACAATAAGCCAATGCAATCCAGGGAAGTCGCGGCCCCTACTACGCCTGTTCCAACTGTCTTTTGATCGTCAGATGCGTTTATCACATTTCGAAGCTCTTGCTGTGCGCGTGACGAGCGTTTTCTTAGGCCAGCGGGTCCACAAACGCTAGGAAGAATCGCAAAAATGGACCTGCGAAAAGTCAAGGACGACGAGAAGCTGCGGCTATGTCGGTGGTACTACCGGGGCGGTTTCTTCGCGCTGCCGTTCCTTTGGCTGGTGAATGCAGTCTGGTTCTTTCGAGAAGCCTTCATCCGACAGCCGTTCGAGGAGCAGCGGATGATCAAGGCGTATGTGATCAGGTCTGCAATAGGCGCCTCGCTGTGGACCGTTGTGCTGGTCGCCTGGGTGGCGTACTTCCAGCTCAACCGCGTCCAGTGGGGAGCCTTCGGTGATGCCATATCGTTCATCACTCCCACGGGAATACCCTAATGCCCGGCAACAGTTGCAAGACTGAACGCCAATGCGTCGTCCGAAAGTTGGGAGTCGCGCCCGCGAACTCTTTTTTCTTTTCTTTTTTTTTTTTTCTTTGACGTTGTGTTGTGCACGGGTGTTCGAGCACCGCCGTGAACATTACACTGTAGCCGGCTCCATTAAAATTGCTCTTAACCACAACCACATTGTTTCTTTGAAACTGCAGGTTGCGGCACGCACAACGCGCCTTGTGGTTGTTTGATTTTTCTTCTGTTTGTGGTACCTCTTATGCATTGCATATTTGCACTGACTTGGAATTGTACACCGCTTTTCACTTATGTCAAGGCTTCCATCAGCTTAGGAATAGAACTGCATTGTCGCTTAGAAGCAGAACACTTGGAGACAGTGGTAAAAACCTTGTCATGCGGCAGGAAAGGCCCTGTATTTGTATTTTATAATCTATCATAATGCCATTATATATATATATATATATATATATATATATATATATATATATATATATATATATATATATATATATATATAGCGCCGCCGATAGAGGTAATATCACCGGACAGTCGCCTGGGCCAAACATTCATCTGCCTGTTATAATGTTAAAGAACAAAGTGCATGCGTTGGTTTGCATTAGTGGACACCGGTTTTACACTTTCTGTCGCGAGCATGGCCTTCAAGGATGGGCTTGGTTGCAAAGTTAAGTTTTCCTGGAACGGTGGTGTCTCGTTTCGTAGTGGCTGAAGAGGCGTCTTCCTCCCTGTGGCACTTGTATAGCAAGCGTTTTATTGAGTGAAGAAGTTTTGAAAAAAATTCCTGGTACTACAGTGCTGTACCCACGAGGTCATTTTAGAAATTTTCTTCAGTATTCTGGGGCTTCTGTTAACTGTGTCACAGAGGAAATTGCTGTGAATAGCGTGCTGCTTTCTGCCCTTGCTGAAATAATTCAGCAAAAAGATAAATTATTGTTTTGGGTGATTTGCTGCTGGTACCATGGTCCCTTTTGAGTCTCTGTCCTTGCTACTAATGCCAACCTTTCATCATTTGACACTGCTGCCCAGCCACTTGCGGCGAATTCTGCATGGAAGGACATACTTGTGCTACATTCTGTCATGACTATGAAGAATCAAGCCTCGCATTTGTGGGCATTTAACTGTTCTTCCATCCCCACTCTTCTTCCATGTTACATGAAGCTTGCTGGATTTGAAAAAATCGCGTATAGTTCCAGTACTACACGAAGTAAGGAGCCTAGCTGAACAAAATAAGATATGCCGTACCAACAAGCCCCTATTGCTATCCTCATCGAAGTGAGGGGGTGCACTTTGGTGTTAGCTCTCCTATGCACTGAAACAGTTCCAATATCAAATTATAAGAATGATTAGAAAGTCTGTCCTCATATGAGTGTCATATTCGCACACAAGTTCTTTTGGCATATCTTTCCAAGTTTGATTTCATGCAAGGCGACAAACAGGCTTCACTCCTGCATTCCCATGTCCATCACAGAATAGATAGCGGATATCTGCACAGCCCATCTGACAAAAGCTTTATTTTGCATTATCAACATGCAGGACAGTTATCCCTGAGAAAATGACGGCCAAGCTAGGAAATAAAGGAATTATTCAAGAGTCTTCCCGTCTCTGGGCAGCACCAGTAATCTTGGTCAAGAAGAAGGATGGATTATGGAGGTTTTGTATCAATTACAGAAGACTAAACACAGTCACCAAAGAGTATGTATATCCTCAAATTGACGACGTAATTGACTGTCCACATTCTGCTGCCTATTTTTCATCATTTGATTTGTAGTCAAGTTATTGGCAGTTACCATAAACTGTAGCAGCTAAATGGGGTTTAGTTATAAGCAAGGTAATGATAATGTCCAAAGACTGTCGTTAGGTTTTGCTTTTGTCTTCTTCATTCCCGGACTTTATATATATATAAATATATACATACATACATTGTAAAGGTGTTCATTAGCCACCAACGGTTGGGCCAGCTGTCAGCACATGGCACGGACTCTCAGAATGAGCGGCGTTCCCCCGAGAACAGCACTGGAGAGTACGACCCAGTATAGTATTCCTCTTCTTTGCTACAATATATCTCTCCCTCCCTCCTTATCTCTTCCTCTCTTTATATATGCATACTCATACATCGCGCCGCCTATTCAATTCAAATAACGTCCAACGACTTCATGGCTCCACTAATGCTTTGAACAAGTCCTTCTTCCCTACCGCAATTGAAGAATGGAACCTGCTGCCCGATTCACTAACTAATGAGCACGACACAACAAGGTTTAAGGCAATGTTGTTAAATCATCTGGGTTAACATGTTCTTTTTGCTCAGATTTGTGTTCATATGAAATTTTGCCCTTTTTCCTGTATTGATTTTTTTTCTTCCCCTGTAACCATGGTGTACTCGCCCTGCTGCCCTAACCATTCGCAGACGTGTGTAGCACTTTTGGCATAAAGGCAATATTGACAAGCACCGTTTTAACTATAGCGTTCTTTGCTTCTTTTTATGTCTTTGTGTTGCATTGTTATATTTTTATTACCTTTGTTTTTATTATCTACCTTGTATACGCTCCCCCCTTATGTAATACCCCAATGGGGGCCTTTAAGGGACAATAAATGATACACACACACACACACACACACACACACACACACACACACACACACACACACACACACACACACACACACACACACACACACACACACACACACACACACACACACACACACACACACACACACACACACACACACACACACACACACACACACACACACACACACACACACACACACACACACACACACACACACACACACACACACACACACACACACACACACGAGTGGAATTGTGGAATACCTTGATTGATATAAATTACCCGCCGTGGTTGCTCAGTGGCTATGGTGTTGGGCTGCTGAGCACGAGGTCGCGGGATCGAATCCCGGCCACGGCGGCCGCATTTCGATGGGGGCGAAATGCGAAAACACCCGTGTGCTTAGATTTAGGTGCACGTTAAAGAACCCCAGGTGGTCAAAATTTCCGGAGTCCTCCACTACGGCGTGCCTCATAATCAGAAAGTGGTTTTGGCACGTAAAACCCCAGATATTATTATTAAGGTAAACAGAACAAGTAAGTAAATACTTGTTCTGTTTACCTTGTAGCACCACTCAAGTTCTTTACGTTTGAAAGGTAGCCTGAAGAATTCCTCTTTGCCTACTACATATACACACACACACACACACGCACACAATTCAACCTCAATATAATGAAGTATGGGCAATTTGCTTAGTTATATCGAAATTTCGTTGTATTGAAATTCGAACTTTTGTGCAAACAAGTACAGTTCACCGGATTGATTTTTTTTACAAGGGGCCGTATAAATTTCCAAATTATTGGGCAATCAAAGGAAGCAAATTTGAATTGGAAAACAATTGATTTTGCTGAGTTTAGGAGTCGGCGACGAACAATACGGTTTCATGCCACATCGGCGGTACGAATTAAGTGAAGCCCCCACAGCTGATAGCGTCACCCGCACTGGGACGACGCTATCATAAAAAGCGTCCGCAGCGGGGAGCGAATGCTTCGTCTGCCTCTTGCTCCAACAAGTCACCGAGACTCGAGATTACGCAACCTCCGATATTAAGCACGCGGGAAGACAGCTAACATGATACCATGTTGTCTCGGCATGCCCACTCTTTGCACATGTGGCAGATTACCTCTAAAGCAGGCTGCGTATGCACTCAGCCGCGCTTACAGCCATGTGTAGCCACGGCTGTGACATGCACCAGCAATTGCGAAGCATCAACTTAGCCCCCCCCTCCAGTTTTCGTGCGCGTTTGACCGGGTTACCACGAGCTCACTCCGCTCCCCCTCTTTGCTCACGCGGGAAGGCGGCACTCGTGAAGCCACTATCTTTCTGTCACCCTCGGACACTTTCACTCGCACCTAAAGCACAAAGTGCCCGAGCCGTGATAGGATATTATCGCAGTTGGACTTAATACGGAACATGATGTGGCTCCACTTCGGCTGCCGTGCGATTTGAGAGGTGCGTTTGCAAGCAGCGCTTGTAGTTCAACCATTTGACCATCTGCATCCACGGAAGTTTCCATTTGTTGTCTAGGCATTCCTTTGCGACTGAAGCGCAGTTCCTTATATGAGGTTCTAAATACATGGTATTCTATGGGCAAGAGGTACGAAAAGTAAAATACTCTGTTATACCGAAAATTTTGTTATATTAAAGTTCGTTATATCAAGGTTTAAATGTACACACAACATATATAGTTCGCACACAGTTAAGACAAGGAATAAGAGAGACAGCCTTATCAAACAGATTAAATAGTAACTTAATAAAGCTACTGAACTTCACTGTGACTGTGGTCAAATCAATTTAAATATGGCACAAAGCCACAAATTAGCCTGTGAGATGTACATTATTGTATCAAAACTCAGAGTGCAGGAAAAGACGACAGACGATTGCTGCACTAAGTTTCAATACAGTAATGCAATACCAGCTAGCCTACCTATCCAGCCTATTGACATATTTATTGCATAGTTTATTTTCAAAGTGCTTCACTGTCTAATCTTGAATGCTGTATTGATGTGGCACACATATTCAGGCGGGTCTATGCTGAGTAGAGCTTGTAGACACATTTGGCCATTGTTTCTGCATAGCGAACCCAGACTTCATGGAGATGAAGGTCGCTGCAAAGAGCAAGTGAGGCTCCTGTAGAACTAAATTAAAGAAGCAATGAAGAGAACAAGCTGAGCCAAGATTGAAATGTTTCCTTACTGTGCAAAAGTGACACTCTGTGGGCTCTTCACAAAAGCATCCATGACTAATTGCATTTCGTCCAATGTCCAGTGGGCAGTTCTACAGGGTTCTATGATCTGCAAGGCAACAGCTTCAGAACCAACGAGCATTCACGCATGGATAACGCTAAGTGCATGCTATAGAAAACTAGACAAATGCAATAATAATAATTGCAGTTTACCAATAGGCAGGCTTGCTCCAAGCCTTATACCTGCAAATATAATTTCTTCAAAACTATGCAGGTAGTTCATTAGGTACTCAATTAGTCTGCTGCAACTATTCATGTCTGAATGATAGCATGGATGTGCTGTCTATATTACCAGTATACATTGGTGCACTGACACCAACAGGAAGTGTTTAAACTGGAAAGTAGCTAGGAATGTCACTAAACATTGTTGAGGAAACCATCAGCAGATGCCATTGCCCATTAGTTGATTAACACACATACATTTAAAAGAGACTACTGCCAGACATGCTGGTGCTTATGACAGTGGATTCATCGGACATGGCTGTTCACTGCATTGGGGTTTTGCCAGAAAAGCACAAGCAATCAACAAAAGACTGGCGCATTTATGTCCAGTAATTGCAGCTTTACCATGTGCAGAGCTCTAGTAATAAGTTTCTGCTGTAGCTGGGTGCACTTACTTTCTCGACAATGTCGATGAAGAAATCTCTGAGATCTTTACTGTGGTTCAGCCCATATGCAATGTTGACAAGCGTTCGTGTCAGTGACTGGAAAACCAATAAGGAGTTATGAAACGACAGACTGGCAATGGCTGTGAGGTACAAGAGCTTGGGTGCCTCTATAACCACACAGTAACCATAGTTTAAGATACACTTAATAGCTAATAAATATAGCTTAATAGCTTTCATTACCACAAAAGGTGTCCCATGTAATTTCTATAATGCTTCTATATGCTGGGAAACAGCAGAGTACTTGATACTATACTAGCAGTATCGTGCAGTTTATGCTTACACATTGAGGAACAAAGCCTGACATAGGTGTCCTTACAGAAGCTATACAGGTAAAATATTGTTTTCCAGCACTAGTGAACCATACTCAGAGTGGATATTTCAAACTGAATTGCTTGGGCAGAACATTCACCTGTTCCCACAGGCTTTAAGATAAAGCTTTAAATTGGTGCCTCTAAATACATAAGAATGGAAAAATCATTTTATTTGGCAATGAATCCGCAGAATTTGATTAGGTTTGTTGCACTTAAAAGAAAATGTTGAAATCTAGTGACTGTAGGAAGCAGATACTTTACTTAGGCCATCAATGTTTTGTAAACAAAATTATCAGAAATTGGAAAGGAAAAAAGACACCACTCAAGTGTCATGTTTACAACTCTAATATAGCGGTAGAAAATGATATCACAATTTTGTATTGTATACCGCTCTGAAATTTTTCACTAAATTGTGAGCAGGATTGTTGTAAGATGCTCATAAGCATTGTAATAATTTCACGTTAGCAGTTAGCTTGTGTAGAAAATTTTCCCACTCGAGATTCTCTAACAAATGCAATTTACAGAACTGCGATATGTCTGATGCAGAGTGATGTATTTGTAAACTTCAAGCTTCAATTATTTTTAAACTTAAGCAATTTTAAGCAGATATTCTAAAAAGTGTGAGGTCTTAGATTAAAGTTCTGCTTGCTTCAGTCTATGGAAATCGGCTTTCTCTCTCAAATGCAACAAATTTACTTCAAGTCAGTCTGGCGGTTATCTCATGAGAGCATTTCTGCATGATACATGTATTTAAAAAGAGAAATGGGTGTTGGCTCCAAGCGAAAGGCTCCCCTTAAGCACCCTCTTAAATGTATGGTCAAATTGAGGTGTGACACTTTTAAAACATCAGCCATTTAACAGAGGACACACAAAGACACTGCATTTATTTTGTACAGAACAGGTGCTGTATGCTGCCCACCTTAAAATTGGATTCAACATCTTGCAAGGTGTGCTTGGAGATCTGACTGCGCAGTGAGAAGAGAACAGAATCCTTGAGCCTGTCTATGTGGTCCTTGTCCAGAAGCAACTTCATCTCACGGAGATGCTGAAGAAACTCACGATCCATCTCCATGCCAGATTCTTCGTACTTGCAGTCTGCAACATTTCATGCCATCAAGTGACTTAAGAGCTTTGCATGTTTTATGGCTTTGACAGGTACGGCAAAAATTTGCTTGCCTTAACGCAAGCTTGCATCATATGGGAACCTTTGCACTCTCTAATATGTGCCCAGCAACTTATGGGCAGCAAAGGAAAGACCTTTTGATAATGGTGTAAATGACTTGGAATGAAGTGTGAACCAACTAGCCAAACAACGAGTAGGAAAATACTTTGAGTTGACCTTAACTTCATCAAATTTGCCTTATTAAAGTAGAAGCATGCTTCGAAGCGAATGTGACTGAAGACTCGACTAAGAAAAAAGCATTGGTGGTTGCCATGTTATATGCGCATGTGATGCAAGTGCTGGCAGGGAAGGTGGCTCTGCAAAAGCCAAATGCTTTGACGTAAGAAGGAGTCGTAGAAGTTTTGAGTGAGCACTACAGTCCCAAGAGACACGAAATCGCAGAAAGCTACAAATTCTTCAGTCGTTGTCAACGGAAGGCAAGCCAATTAATGAATTCCTAGTAGACATTCACAGAGTAGCTGACAATTGAAATTTTGGCAGTGCTTTATTTTAGATCATATGCTACGAGATTGCATTGTGTGTGGTATCCGGTCAGTTGCACTGCAGAAACAGGCGGCATATATTTGTACGCATAGCCTACCCCTGAAATACACCCCTTAGAAAATGAGGAAAACCTATATAATGGCGTGTAACTATGTTCAAGTCTTTAGAAAAGCAATGAGGCAACTCTTCGGGCATAAAGCAAAGTTCCATAAGTGATTTTATTTTGTATGGTCTGTCAAACCCGCTTTAACAGTTGCTTTTTTGTGGAAACACAGTGTGACTGCAGAGCAATACAGAGAGCTTTCATACACAAATTTACCAGGCCCGGCGAGCCGCTGTAACCAGTGGGGCCCTGGAGGAGGGGCTCCACCCACTATAACCAAACAGTCTCTTTTAAAATAAACGTTTACTCTCTCTCTCTCTTCTATTGAAGCACAGATTTACTGTGAAGTAAATATTTTGCTTTACTTGGAAAGATTGGTTGCGCTTTGTAGACGATCACAAGGAAGAAGACAGGACAGGTGCAAACTAACAACTGAGGTCTATTCGAGGAAAACACTTAACACTTATTAACAAAGCTTCAAAGCCAGTCGTAATTCCATATGTTCACAGAACTGCACACAATCTGAAGAAGATAGCAACCAAGCATGGTGACCCACTCGCTTTCTCGGCTCCCTGCAAGCTGAGTCACCTTTGCGCCTGCATTGGGAGACTTCATGCCAGAAAGAAGCAAGGTGGCTGCGGCGTGAAACACAAGAACCCCCATGTAGATTGCCAAGTTGGCATTATTTATCAGATTCCCCTGACATGCGGCAAAACCTACATAGGCCAGACGGGCCGTTGTTTGAATGTGTGAATCCGAGAACACGAAAGGTCAATTATAAACCGGGAGCAACGCCATTTACCCATGCATTGCTTAGATCATAAATGCAGGCCTCTGCTCAACCAGGTTAAGATCCTGCGCAAGTGCAATAACGAAAAAGCACGAGAACTTTTAGAGGCATATTATATAAAAAAGAAGGGACAAGCATGCATCAGTGACACATCAGCCATGCTTTACAATAGGGAGGCACGTTTCCTAGATAATATGTTTAGCTGAGGCACGCCATTGGTTTTTTCTGATTTTGGGTTTTTCTTCTTTTCTGCTGCTGATACCCTGATGCGCCAGCGCTGGCATGGTCTGATATTTAAGTGTTTTCCTCGAATAAACCTCAGTTGTTAGTTTGCGCCTGTTCTGTCTTCTTCCTTGTGATCGTCTACAAATTGCAACCAACTTTTCCAAATACAATGAACCAACTTGCCCAACAACGCATTCTGCTATTTTGCTTTAGATGTGGCACCATGGCAATCAAATATGCATTGCCGTGAAGTTGCACCCTCACTTTGCACTTTTGCATCTTTGCTGCGGGTTAGACGTGTGAAATATGGTGTATGTTCAATCAAACAAATGAATTTCATTAGCAGCTCAAAAGTGAAAAAAAGAAAAAGACATGATTGGTTGGGTTTCTCCAGCTCCACAAGTGGATCATGTGATCATCGTAGAAGTTGAGGACAATGACGACAACAACAATAACAAAAGAAACATGATTACTTGGGTTTCTGCAGCTCCATGACTTGATCATGTGATCAGCACAGAAGATGAAGTCCTCTAGACGTAGGTAACCAAGCTTCTTTTTGCCAGTTTCAAATCGGTTATGAGTTACGTACACAATAGCTGCATACTTTCTGTTAAAAGAGGTGCCAAGTAAACAGCCAGATGTTATCAATAAAATAAATATTTGCTATATGCGAAATGTCTGGCACACATACATAAACTTGGGCACTGCATGCACTGAGGTACACATGTACAACAGCATGCTGCAGAAGAAAATAAGTTTATGCTAGTCTGGGCCGGCATAACATAAAACTATTCCAATCTATTTTTATACCAAATCTGCCATTAGCTCTCCGCTATAGGTCAGAATAGTTTGGGTACAGCCCATATGGGAGGGCGCTATGCCGGGCGAAGCCTGGGCCTATTTGTCCTATCAGAGGAGGCTAATGGCTGATTTGGAACAAAAACAGATTGGAATAGTTTTACGTTACACCGGCCCTTGTTTATGTCCATGCTTAGCTACTTAACTTATTTTTTGTTGTCATTGTTTGTCTGCATAACTCGATGCTTGAAGCAAGATGAAGTAAAATATTTTGATGCTGTTGAAATAGTTATTTAATAGATAATATAGTTGGACCTGGTTACATAATGAAGTTACATCCAGAACGAAAATACCTTTGTTATATCCAATATTTGTTATAAGCATATATTCATTACACATTAATATCAACGTGATCAACTTCGCCATATCAAGGCTCGACTCTATATATTGCACCTTTACCAATAACAAAAAACAAACAGTCTTGCATAGTTTTTTTTCTTGTGTCATGTATGTTTGTTAAACATTTAGCATTGTCAGTAATCAGCAATTTGACTATTGTTCTACTAATTTGATTATTGATTTTTACATGCTACATAAAAACATTTTCCAAGCCTGAAACAAGCCCGCAAAAAAATGCTGCGCGACTACTCGCACGGTACTTTCCCATGTTTTGCGGGCTTTCTTTAATGCTGGGAAAAAACATTTATATAGCACATATTGAGGATCAGGAATTTCTAATGATTGCTTACAATATCTTTATTGACAATTCTGATGCAATTATAATATCTGAGAAGTTAATTAATTGATAACTAATTATGTAATTAGGCAAAATATAAAACATAGTCTGACTTGCTCCAATCGACGGCAAACAACATTACCTCCCTTCTGTCCAGCTATGTGGCACTTGCATATTTTTTAATTCTAGCACAAGTTACATGGGATACTGGGTGTATTCAGACCTACACCACACGCAGACTTTGTGGTGGTGCTGCTAGGTGGTGCAAGGTGTCCGGACGGGGGAGCACGGCTGCACACACACACCTCATACATGGCACGTTTCGGCGGTGGCTATACAGCATGCCACTACATTGCTTCAATGCTAATTGCATTATTGTCGACATTTATAGTGAGATAGGCTCCGGCAGAATTTTCTTTTAGTTAGAAATGGTGACATGTCAACATGTCTTTGTTAGATGACTACACATGTATAGAAATCAGGCTCTCTTCTCACTTGGGCGTTCCATGTAGAAGCTCAGCGCATCATTGAGGCGCTCAACAAGAACACACAAGGGACTTGTAAGTTGTATGTCGCGAGGAAGGGTTTCAATATGTAAGCAATCACCTTGCCAGTTCTTCGGGAAGCAGAAAATGGATCTGTATGTTCTTGGTCAAAGGCCCCGGTAGCTCTTCGACTGATTTATAGACCCGTTTGATGTTGTCAAACTGGAACAACAAGTACAGAGAACAGCAGTAAGAAGCGTGTTCAGTACTTTGGTAATTCTTTATGAATAACATATTATACCTAGCTTTATGATACATCACGTCAGGAAATTTTTATCTGTGTCACGATTTCAAAATTTCAATGATGCCAGCTACGGCATTTCAAAACAACTTCATTATAAATTCAGAATGTCTTATAATTGTTTCCCAACGTTCATATTTGCTAAGTGTGATCATTTTATGAGCAAGAACCATGTAATATGATCATCATCATCAGCCTATTTTATGTCCACTGCAGGACAAAGGCATCTTCCTGCAGTCTCTAATTACCCCTGCCCTGCACCAAACAATTCCAACTAGCACCTACAAATTTCTTAATTTCATTGCCCCACCTTGTATTCTGCCGTCCTCGACTGCGCTCTCCTTCTCTTGACACCATTCTGTAACCCTAATGGTCCACCGGTTATCTAACCTACGCATTACATGACCTGCCCAGCTCCATTTTTTTCTCTTAATGTCAATTAGATTATTGGCTATGCCCGTTTGCTCTCCGATCCACACCACTCTCTTCCGGTCTTTTAATGTCACGCCTAACATTTTTTGTTCCATCGCTCTTTGTACGTTCCTTAACTTATACTCGAGCATCTTTGTCAGTCTCCAAGTTTCTGCCCCATATGTTAACACAGTAGAATGCACTGATTGTACACATGTCTTTTAATAATAATGGTAAGCTTCCAGTCAGGATCTGACAATGTCTGCCGTATGCACTCCAACCCATTTTTATTCTTTTGTAAATTTCCTTCTCATGATCAGGGTCACCTGTGAGTAATTGACCTTAGTAAACGTACTCCTTGACAGACTGTAGAGGCTGACTGGCGATCCTGAACTCTTGTTCCCTTGCCCGCCTATTCATCACTATCTTTGTCTTCTGCATATTAATCTTCAACCCCACTCTTATATTCTCTCTGTTAAGGTCCTCAATCATTTGTTGTAACTCGTCCCCAGTGTTGCTGAACAGGACAATGTCATCTGCAAAACGAAGGTTGCCGAGATAGTCACCGTTGATCCTTACTCATAAGCCTTCTCAGTTTAACAGCTTGAATACTTCTTCCAGGCATGTAGTGAATAGCATTACAGAGATTGCGTCTCCTTGTCTGACCCCTCTTTTATAGGTATTTTTCTACTTTTCTTGTGGAGAAATAATTGTTTTTCTATTGTAACATGAAAAAATAGTGGTCATGACTAGAGGCTCTAGTTCTTGCCCACCACAATTCCTTTCAAAAGCTACAACAGCATGAATGTGGCAATGCAGTTAAAACCCTTTCCACAATTTGGTTCTTGTTCCTATTGTAACAAAATGTAATACAACTGTTGGCAGATAATGATATGTAACAGTGTACACCTATCACTAGATCGAACAAGATTCCACATTGGAGTCCATGCTGGTTCTCATTCATCCCGAGGACATGCTGCGAATATTTTTAAATTTAGACGCTACACAGGTATAATAGATGGGGGATGAATGCCTGAGACTATCCAATAGCAAGGTGCATATATATTCCAGTAAAGGGCTTTGCTTTCTTCTTTTTTCAATGATTGAGATTTGTCTGCAGTATAGCGTTCGTTAATAGCTTGTCTCGTGGTTATTCTGTGCATCCTGTGTTGCGCTGTTTAAAGCTGTTGTTTACATTTTGTCAGTGTTTGTATGAGAATGCGAAAGAGACTGCTTCATATACGTCTTTAAAAAATCCAGCCTTCTTGTTTGGTTTGAGCAAAATGAATACTGTATTTTTCATTGTATAAGTTGCACCTTTGCATAAGATGTAACCGCTACTTTTTGCAACATTCTAAGAAAATACTGGTATATAAGATGCACTTGTGTATAAGACACACCTATTTTAGCACGGCTGCATTAGTAGCCGCACTGCCTACACGGCAAGCCCTTGGAGCTGGCATCTGTTGCCAGGTCGCTACAATGTTAAAACAAGATTCATTTTTTTTTTTTATTTCAGAATGCTGCCGTGCACAGTTTCTTGCACTCCTAAAGAAATACTTGTATATTCATCGTGCCACCACGCTTGGTTTTAAGCATATATAAGACGCACCATTTAAAATTTTAGGGAAAAAAATTCGTCTTATACATCGGAAAACACAGTACTCTTGTTGTGTGAAAAAATGAAAAATATTATTTTCTTTTCTAGCACTACAATTTACAATGTCACTGCAGCCACCAAAAATGGTGCAGTACAGAGTAGGTGGAGTATAACCCAAAAGAACAGAAAGATGAGCAAGCTGGGGTGGATTCACAGCTGGCTTGGGTAGTATGACAACACAACAAAGACGATGTAGGACAGCACATTTTCTGTCAATAAATACTCTTTATCCTCATGCTGTGCTATCAAAACTAGTTATGTGCTGCTGCGTCCATTCACACCATGCAACATCACAGACCTGACGCCTGCAGCTTTTGATGTCAACGCCAGTCTTCTCACTGACTTCATCCAGGTCCTTACGGTTTCGTGAAGACAGTTTCTTTCCTAGGAACTCTCTCACAACATTTTGGTCGAAGTCATAGTACCTGAAATGTAACTCTACATCAATGACACCCCGACATTATGCAAGTTGGATGCACAAAGAAATGTGCTGAGACAAATTTCAATCGAATACATGCGGAAATATGCTACAGTACTCTGGAAACTTCACCAATGTATTCAAGAACATATGGAAACTAACTATAAGACACAATTATAAATAGGGGAGACAGGAAACAAACATATACTGGCTTAGCCTAGATAATAGTTTAATTACGACTATATATATATATATATATATATATATATATATAGTTGAATGTGAATCCTGTCCTCCTATCTAGAAGCATTCGCACGATTCTATCTTTTCGTTAAGAAGCGACAAGCCCACTCTATGCTCCAGCAGAATCCCCGTTCGAAAAAGTTCTGATGCATCGCGCGCTTCTGGCGAACGTTACCTGGCAATGAGCATTCGCTGAGTCTGCGGCGCTAGCTGGAACGTCCATTGCTCGGCGAGGTGAACAGGACTGTGTAGGAGTCTTTCAAGCATTTGGAGTGTCCGGTAGTGATCTAGGACATCGCTCTTTAGCAAGTCCAGAGGTATATCAGATTCCTTCATGCGTTCATTATGGTGCAGTGTGACAGCCGCATCTTGCGCTGAAACCACAGGGCATTCGGTCATACGTCACGTAAAAGGTGTTTTCCTTTTTGCTCCTTTAACTAGAGAGAGAGAGGCACTTTTTTGTCGACGTGCAAACTTGTAACGGTAATGACGTACAATTTCACGGCGAACGTATCTTCCGCGCACAATTATTGCGGATAGTACACGAATATCCATTCAAAGATGCCCGACATTGCTACAAATGGCAGGCTACGACTAGCAGAAATGTTGATCAACGCAAGTGCAATCTCACCTGAGTAGCCTTGGAGCCATAGTTGAAATACTTCTGGGTCAATCAACGTGTTGTTCCCCACAAAGACGTCAACCTCAGCCAACATGTATGAGCCGTGATGTAGACTGACAACGGATGCAAGACCACACGACCACCGCAAACCGCACTTCGACGAAAGCGAAACCAAAATGCATTGTTGTTGCCGTGGTTACAACTTTCTGCCGCGTAGCCCGCCGAATCTGGCGCGCTGGATATCACCGTTGCGACAAAAACCAAACTAATATTTTGCTCCTGCTTTGAGAATTGCTTGGCTAGTGCATTTTTTTCCGGGTACTTTAAAGCAGTTTGTCTACACGGAGCCTACAGGCTGTTCGATGTACCGCAAAGCGTTGATTTTCGCGCGAGGTTCACACTAAAGCAACCACTCCTCACATGCCGAAAACACTGAATCGTTGATATCGACGCCATTGTTGATGTGCGTGGTGCGTGGTTTTTCTCTCGGTTTGTTGCGCTTCGAAAAGAAGGAGTGAAGTGTGCACTGCGCTTAATACAATAATTCCCTATGTAACCCGGATCCGAGCTCACGCTGGACTGGACGCGGTCCTTGCGGACCCTGTCACGGAACTGTCTGAAAGGAAAAGAACAGAGGGCCCTGATAGACCATGTCTGGGCGCCCGTTCCGTGGCGGCCGGCGAGGCAGCGGATTCTTTCCACGGGCCCCGTACCGCGGTCGGGGCCGGGGCTTTAGGGGAGGGGGGCCGTACGAAGGACGTGGTCGTGGTCGAGGTAGAGGCAGCTACGGGTACAACAAACGCTACGACGATGATCGAGACCGGGATCGAGACAGGTACAGCCGGGATCGCTATTACTCGAGGTCGCGCTCCCGGTCTCGATCGCGTTCTCGGTCGCGGTCTCGCTCGAGATCTTACTCCAGGTCGCGGTCCCGCTCCCGCTCTCGCTCCAAGACGCCGCCAACGCAGAGAGAGTCCAGGGCACGAAAGGTCCCCACCAAGAAGGAACTGCAGGAAGTGAGTAGTCCGCTCATTTTTGGCTTCCGCTGCCATTACTTTGTTGTCATGCTTTTCCGTCACCAAGAGCTACAGTTGCGTTTGATTGATTGCCCACTCTTTGGAAATGTCACATAGTTTAATTTTGTGCATCGGTCGCAACAGTCGTGTTGTATAGTCCACAGCGCTCGACACAAGCACGGATCATTGGTGTCTGTTGTCGAAGCAATCGCTTTTTGCATGTAGTCTGCAATGAAGAGCGTTAGTTTCACTGGTTTAGGCGCACCTCTTCTATGTGCTGCGTGTGCGGGTGAAGTACTTTGCGATACCGTCCGCTTAGTTGCTGCATGGCACAATCAACATTTGGACACAAGCACTCCAAGCGGGTTGTACATGATGAACCATTAAAAAAATTGATTTAAATGCCGCTGCACAATAATTAAACCTGTAAATGTTTCCTGAAAGCATAGGTCTTGTTTGTTTAGCACATTTTGTAATGAAAGCTTCCTAGCAATTCTTATACTGCCGATTGCTTACGAAGACGAAGTACTAGTTTATGTCCGAAGATGCCAAGCAATTAATTTTTATCCTCAGCAGCACCATTTACTTATCATTGCAGTTGTTTCGTATCTGAAACTATAAAATATCCATGGAACCTGCCCAAAACTGTGCTGCCATAAATCTGTTGTACAATAGCCTCAATGAAAAGGGCCGTTTTTCTTGGCCACCTGCAAAAGCTGCACCGTCAGAATGGCAAAAATAAAGCAGCTCGTGTCTCACGTGATGTTTCAATCTGTCAGGGTGTGTTTTACCTTCCAGAAATTGAAATATTTAGCTAGCAGGCCTACCTCAGGCAAATATAATTCTATATCCATAAAGAGATTGTTTTTCTGACGTGGCTTGCACTGGCAAACTTTGTGTCTGCAATGAGGCAACGCATTAGTCTCCCTGATTGGAAGCCCAGACATGGTCAAGACAGGAATATGCAACAAATTTCGAGGAAAGTGCCGAATGACCTCTTTCCAAATGCTAAGGTGTTTCTTGTTTAATTGCTCTCATAATGACTTGCCATTAAGTATGTTATTTGCGACGTATTGCACTTGGTTTTACAAAGCATCGATGAAGCCGTGCTACTCTGGCAAAGGGTTTTAGTGGCATTATTCTGGCTTTGTTGTGATGAAGCTTAGTTGCCTTACCTAATGCCCCTGAAAGCTTTGTAGGAGGGCTTAGAAGCAACCACTCGAAATACTTCTAGCAAAATTTGCAACTGTTTCTTCACCAGGTTGCTTGAAATTCTGAAAGTATTCATGAAGGACTCTCTTAGGAGTTCAAGTTCTGCGGGCCATCTTTTGGGTGGTTTGTGTTGAGTATTGAGAAGTGATTCTTAAAATAATTGGTTATTACTTCATACTACCACTTGCCAAGAACTGTGAAGCCATTGCTTTCACCATTGTGGCCATCTGCAGTGAGTCATCAATGCTAGAAATGTTTTTTTTTTTTCGTCGTCAACTGTCTCGGGCATAAACTTGCGAAATTTAGCTGTTGTATCATCACATTTAAGTAAGCTGTGTGTTGTTACCTTGTTCAGTGGTTTGTCTGCTGTATTGTGTTGCTATTACCTCTTCGAAGCAATGTATAGTTTGGTTAAACAGACCATGTACGATATCACTGATTCGGCTTTTAACAGCTATGTTTGTGAGATAGAGTACTTAAAAAGGCAATGCAACGCTTTATCACTGGCAATGTTAAAAAAACCTTTGCAGTTTGCAGACATGGCTGTCATGAATATGCAAGCCAAATATTGTTACATGAAGCAGTGATCCCACCTTAACATAGCAAGCGTGACATTTGGGTGAGGGTAGTGTGTAGTGGAAAAAAGCAAGAATGGAGAGGGATAGATACCACAAGTGCCTTAATAAGGGCTTGCTCTCTGGCTTGCTCTCTTGTGTGGTATTTGAGGCCCCTTCTATTATGCCATGGTCTGCGATATGATAGACTGCAAGCGCTCCGTCATCCCAGATTAATGAAAACATGTAAAGAAGGAATCACAGATCCAACATGTGCATTGGATCTGCATACTTTGTTAGTTTGCAGTTTTTGTGGAGAATTAATGGAAAATAACACACGTAGGAGAGGGCAACCACTGTGGCCCCTCACGACGATGCAGCGTCAGTAACGCTTTTGAAGATCTTGAAGAGTAGCTGTGGAGAGTTGTGAGTGGCCTCTGCCTCTCTCACGGTCATCTTTGCAGTTGGAACATTGTGTTCTTTATGTCTCCATTACTACTAGGTTCCTTTCAAAAATTTCTTACGGAATATATTCATTTTACAGCACCACACTGGCTGTAATGTGTTCTCAGTATTGAAGAAAAGGTGCTGCCCTTTAATTTTAATGAGGTATTCGTATGCCTAGGCAGTAGCACACAGTCCCCATGAGCTGTGTGCTCCTGTTGAGCACACTTCCTGGCCCTAAAGCCCACTAGTCAAGCACTAGGACATGGGTTTAATTCCCAGTCCTTTAGAGAGGGGGGGGGGGGGCCATAGAAAAGCTCATGTACTGGAATTTGCTGGCACATAAAATGAAATCAGAAAAACCCAGTTGGCACCTATTCATTCAGAGCCCTTCACCTCGTCTCTCATATCCCATGCATTGCTTTGGATGGTTAAACCCTATAATCAAATTTTTAGGAACAGGCTCATGATGGTGGCTGTGGCATTCCACTGCTATGCATGATGTCATGGGTTCGATTCCCGACTGCGGCGGCCGCATTATGAACGGTGGTAAAATGCAAAGAAAGCTGTTGTAGCATGCTTTGGTTGCACATTAAAGAAGTTTTGCCAATCAAAATTAATACCGAGCATTCCACAGTGGCACCTCCCGTAACCCGCTGTGCAGCTTCTGGATCATAAGCCCCCCAATTTAACCCACAGGATTGCTTCAGCATCGAACAGAAGGGCTAAAGTTTGCAAATCAGTTGTGTAGAGTCACTCTAGTTCTGTGTAAGCCCACAAGGTGAAGGAAGCTCCATGAAAGGTAAAAATTGTCATCCACCCAACTGTAGTACAAAGCTACAAAGGAAACCTATACAGTTTTTCAGGAGGAGGCCTTTGCGGATGAAGAAAAATTTGTTCTGGTCTGCAACTTGAACCTGACACCAACATCCTTTGTGGGGCAGTCGCGCTCTACCTTCTGAGCTAACCAGGATTGAGGGATCATGTGTGTCCTGGTTAGCTCGGATGGTAGAGCCTTGGAAAGGTGTTGATGTCAGCTTTTAGTCTCAGACTAAGGTGATTTTCCTTCAACTGCGAAACTTTCTTTCTCAGAAACCCATATGGGTTTTCTTTGTAACTTCATGCTGCATTCGGGTGGATGACGATGTTACTCATTTCATCAAGGACGAAATTACTATTATTCTATTAAAGTACTATTAATAAATACATTCTGTAAATAAAGTGGCATGGATTTCGTAAGATTAGGAATTGGGCAAATCGGAAATTTTTGGCATTAATGATGGTAAACGTGTATATTCCACAGAAAAGTTCCAGCATGCATTTGGGTTCATTTAAAAAGTGCTTCAAAATTAGCTTATGGAATTTTTTAAATTGTGTATGGCAGATAGCACAATCCTAATGTTTGATCTGGATTGCTTCAGGAGTCTGAAATTACTTGCACAAGAAGTCAAAATGCATAATTGAATAATAAACTTCTAAAATAGTTACTATAGGCACTTATTACAATTTACATATTGTACCCTGTGCGTTTTCAAGGGATATCCTTTTACAATAATTCTTAGAATGGCACCAGTTAAGAGAGATGCGTTCCCAAACTGTACATTGGTGTTTCAGTTATTTTTTGTCCCACAATACATAAGCAATATTTAAGAAAGTAAGCAGACCAGTGTATGTTTACTGAATGTTTGACAGCACTCGTGTCAAAACTGGCGCTGGTTTCGAAAGAGAGCAAGGAAAGTCTGGGAGGTTCACCAGATGGCCGTCTGGTTTGCCACCCTACAGTGGTAGAAGTGGATGAGGGATTAAAAGGAAGAAAGAAAGAAAGAACAAGAATTCAGTGGAGATTTAGCGTTAAATGCAAAAGAAGCATGTTAGCACAGGGTGTCTACCAACTGGGAAAACCGGGAATTCTCAGGGAATTTGAATAGCCTGGAAATACTCAGGGAAAACTCAGGAAAAATTCGCTGTAATATTATTGAAAGTGAACGAAAGTTGTGCTAATGCTGGCTCCAGTAATAGAGGAACTGCAACAAATCGTATTTGACGCCGTGTCGTCGGCTTGAGGAGTTTCTAGAGTACAGTCAACGACCGATTTTCCTGATGCCCAATTTTTCTGACATGCTCGATAATTCGCATGGCTTCGCAGCACCACCATGTACCCCATAAAGTCAGTGTAAAAGAACGTCTGAAATTTGGGATGCAAGAACGCTTTGCCGACCGATACTTCAAACTTTTTGCCTGACTACAGGTCCGAAACGGCATTAATCGAAGCCACCACCACCGCCATGTTAATTATCTCGCCGCCTCGAACTGACGCTGTAGCACGCAGATCTGCTGGCAGCCATAACCACCACCGTGGCAATGCCAGGCCTAGCTGCTTCTGCGTTTGCTATTAAGCTTCTTGCTGTGCGGTGCCTTGTTTTTCATTGAAAGAATTCGTCGTTGTAATCCTCCAGATTGGTTTCGAAGCTCGGAAAACATTACGTGTTGCATAATGCCGGTTTTCGAAATTTAGCAGTTGTCACGGGACACAGTATGTATTCCTTAATTATACATGCATGCATCCCCGTCTCCTGTCGCACTATGAGCACCGATATACCTAATAAGTTTACTGGCAGGCCTCCAGAGCTGTTTTGGTCTGCCTGATTTTTCGGACGTTTTCGCGGCCCTTAAAGAGTCCGAAAAATCTGACGTTGACTGTACAACTGACCGAGAGGGTGCTTCAAATGGTCCGTGGGGTGAACGCATGGTGGAAGGAGAACGAGAACAGAAAGGATGCATGCATTGAGGAATGAACGGGAAAGGAAGCGTCCCGCCGCTTGAAAAACAAAGTGTTGGCTGACGCCAAGATGCAGGTTTCCCTCATCTTAACCAAAATAAACAAATAAACTTTTAAGCAGTGTGACCCAACACTGAGATGTTGTGTACTGGCTGTGAGGGTATGTCAGCACAGTTTTTTCCAGCTGCTGAGAGAGAACCTTAGTTGTGACAAAGTTCAGGCCTCATACCAATGAGCTTGCTATCAGTTGTTAGAAATAGCTCATATTCGAAAATATTTGATTCTGTATTATCTCCTTTTCATTGGTATTTGAAAATGTTTGACTCGATTTGGAATGAATTTTACCATTTTTTTAAAATATATTTTATTTGTTGTGCATTTTACTAACACCTTGCTTCTGTTTTCTTCTTGAATAAAATAAACATTGCACCTTGCTATTCAAACTGGATTAAGTCATTTTTTATTTCAACATGCTTAGTAGAGAGTGACAGCATTGGGCAAAATGGTGTCAGCCTTTCTTGACATATAACAAAGTTCAGTCTCATTCAGAAAATTTTGCAAAATCACCCAGAGAAAACCTGGAAAAATCGGGTTGGAAGTGTCAACTTGGTAGACACCGGGTAGCATTACATTGCACCCCTCTGAGGCCCCAGATCCATGATTAAACCATGTTCACAACATTTCAAAGCATTGTTCACGAGTTCACTCAACACACATCCTAACTTTTAAAAGAGAGAAGTGTAACTGACAGTGGTACAAGGCAGACCACAGTCAATTGCACTGTATACACACACACATGCACGCACAGACATTCCTGTGCACTGCTAAGCTTTACCACGTGACCGGCTTCCCATATTTAATGCATATACACGTTTTGTCCGCTTTGACACCCCTAATATTTAAAGCGTAATAGGAGAGAGAGTTTGTGCAGACTGTAGCAGACAAGGTGTCTATAACCGTCTTTACAGCTTCGCTGAGTTTAGGAAAGTCATTGTTAAAGAAATGATTTCCATGTAGATGTGCACTGAGAACTCACTGGCTTGAATCTGTAAATTGCAGTATGTGCCCTAAAGTAATTCAAAAGCTCACTTGCGAAATTGTGTTGATTAGTCATTGTACATTTCAATTTCTTGTGCAAGTAATGGGCACCTCTTTGAGTTTTCTACACACCTGTCAGCTTCTACAATTTTATTGCCTAATACCCAATTTCTTTAGAGCTCGTTTATGATTCTTGTACTGATGCCAAAAATTTAACAATTTCTCATTTGCTTCAATTTTCAGCAAAACTTGTTCTGAAAGAATACAAGCACTACTTTGAACCTTTTAAATGTGAACAGGGAAGCTTATGGCACTCGGTGCTTTCAGCACAGACCAGTGTGAAACACATGATGTGGTTTTGCCAGGAATCGAACCTGTGGCCTTGTGCTTGGCAGGAAAATGACATAGCCATTGAACAACCATGGTGGGTCCTCAATAGACTAATTTGTGATGAGTTTTACTAAGCCACCACTGCTGCAATGCATGCTGGTAGCAGTAGTCCTTAGCTGGGTGAAAGGCAATTACGGTAACCATGTTGTTTGTGTCATGACAGCAGTGTTGTTTGTGTCATGACAAACCTTCTTGGCCCTCAAGTTCAAAAGCCATCGAAAAGGTGCAACACTGAGCTAGGCGAATCAGGAGCGGAAGCACAATGTCCACCCACTGCAAGGCCTGTAGGTGCACACTGGATTTTAAAAAAGTGTACAGTGGTAAAGCCATTTCAGGACCCTCCTGCATATTTAGCGTTCAAAGCACATGAAATTATCTTATGAGGCGATAACTGTGTTATGACACTATGTGATGGCACAGCTGTTGCCTGTGTCACCATTGTGACCAGAACACCCTTACCAAAAAAGAAATTGAATGTCTTAGCAGTCCTTAGAATGCCTTATCAATTTGACTGTGCGATGGACGCTTTGAAAAAAGCAAGTTTTGTCTTGCTAACGTTTTCAAATCTCTTTTTCTGTTTTATGTTCATTTTTATGGGCTACGCTTTTGCCATTGTCACGTTTACATTTGCATTTGTTGTCTTTGTGGTTTTTAGTTGTTTGCATGCGTTGCCTGTCATCTTTTTCTTTTTGCTTTTAGTTCTTGCTTTTGGTTTGGAAGTGCTTCCAGTATGCCAGTATCATGTAGTTTGCATTAGTTGTCTGGCCGTAGCTCTTGGTGTCTGATAATGCTACAGCCTTTGTTGTTTTTAGTCATATTTTTTTTTACTTTGCTATCTTCGTTGCTTCCTGTATTTTTTCATATATATGCATTTCCATTTGTCGAATAATATCCGGTCTTTGCCCCTCATGCTGTTTTCCACGACTAGATCAAAAGACAAGGCAGTGAGAAACGAAGATCTTACAGTAAGAGCCGGGTTTAAGAGACAACAGTCTTCAAATTGCCCCTAAAATTCACAAGAATTCTCTATGCCTTGCTCGTTGTCAGCTTACCCACAGTGTGGCCTTGAACTCAAGTGCAGTGAGGGCTACTGTGGTGGGCTACTGTGGTGGTGTGCCAACAGGGCTGCTGTGCCTATGCTCCGAATGTGTTGAAATTGGTGTTTTTCAGTGCATATAGAGGAAGATACAAGGGAAAGTATGACTCTTTGTGACTCTCATGTTTTGACGAGTTCCTTGAGCTGTTGCGCAACTGTTGATAGTGCTTGTGTAGTTGACTCACGGCTGTGTTGTGCTGCATTGTTTTTTACCCTTTATGCAGATTGCCGCAGCTGTTACAAAGACGATAGTGCAGGAAAAGGATCAGCGACTAAGGTCAAAGACGCCTGTGAGGACACGGTCTGGCTATGCGGATTCACCGCCAGCGTTGGTCAGCACGCGACGTAGCTTGAGTCCCATCAGAGGAGATGGTGGAAACAGTCCGTACTCCTCTTCAAGGGACTACCCTGTGTCCAGGCCCAAGACCCCATCGTTCAAACAGAAGGATTTATCAGGGGATGCAGGCTTCAGGTTTGTGTGAATGCTTTGCTCTTAAAGGGACGTAAAAGAGAAAAATAAGTTGATCTGTATTAGTAATGTAGCTTTCTAAAGATAGCAAGTAAGCCACTCTAATCATGAGGGAAGGCTTGATTAGTCAGGAAACATGCAAAAAACAAAGACTTCATATGATTTCATGGCTTTCACTACTCTGTGTTCAGGCCCAAGACCCCATCGTTCAAACAGAAGGATTCGTCAGGGGATGCAAGCTTCAGGTTGGTGTGAATGCCTTGCTCTTAAAGGGACATTAAAGAGAAAAATTAGTATTTGTATTAGTGATAGCCTTCTACAAATAGCAGAAAAGCTACTCTTATCACGAGAGAAGCTTTTATAGTATCAGTTAATATGCAAAAACAAAAGACTTGCTATGACTTCATGGATGTTACTACCCTATGTCCAGGCCCAAGACCCCGTCACTCAAACCCAAGGATTCGGGGGATGGAGGCTTCAGGTTAGTGTGAACACCTTGCTCTTAAAGGGACATTAAAGAGAAAAATAAGTTGATGTATTAGTAAGTTAGCCTTCTACCGTAACAATAGAGAGTTCTAGTTTAGGGGACGCAAAGCGTTGGGGCCCCTAGCGCTTGGGTGCGTTTACGTTTGTGTTGGCAAGCAGAAACACGCTATATGTTAGTGGCCCCAAACGCAAGCCGCATTGAAGTCAGATGCGCTCGTAGCACCATCAACGTCTGACCTCTGCTGCGTTATCATTTCTTAAAATATGAAATCATGCATATAAAGTAAAGCACATAAAACTATTCTTCTTAAAAGCAGTTAATAGAGAAGTTTAGTGTGTCCTGTATTCGGGTAAACGCAGGCGGATGCCGTTGGGGCGGAGCCGTAAAAAGGAGCGGCCTGCATGGTGCAGCCACCTGGTGGCGCAGTTCTCAAACAGACAGAAACAGCTAATATTGCTGTAACCAAGTCTATTCTACTTTGCTGCGGGTGTACATTTTTGACAGCAACATGATTACGCCAGTGCCGAAAATTTACTTATCTGCATTTGTGATGATAACGTCGATACACATTGCCGTGGAGCACGTTATGCGCGTAGGCGCTTCGATAACGTTGCAAAACCCATATGCATCAATTAAGGCCACAAGTTCCTTTCCTGGCTTCGATACACATTTCATGTCTAAGTTCACATCACCCGACAGATAAAGCAATCTTCCATTAGAAGACGCGTAATCAAAAAGAGCTTCTAGTGTTTCAAAAAAAGTGTCTAGTCTTGCATTAGGGGGACGATACACAACACTGAAAATGCTACTATGGCTTTCTACAGTCAATAACTCAAGATCTTCTGTTGCCAACGTAAATTGCTCGCTTTGATCAACAGTTATTGCATTATGAATATGCATCGACACGCCCCCACCTTTGCGACCGGATCTGTTAAGGAAAAAGTGCTTATAACCATCTAGAGCAAAATATTCAGATTCATCAGTATACCACGTTTCACTGAACATTAGCACATTAAAGGAGAAACCCAGAGATTCAAAAAGTAACTGTAAATCTTCAAACTTATTGTTAATTGAGCGACAATTAAGATGAAAAATTCCTAGTGTATTCTCACTTGCAAACTTCTTGAGAACCGAAGGAGCTAAAAGTTCGTGACAATTCATCAGAACGGTAAGTTATACTATAGTCGCCGACCGTTTATTCGGACCTCACGGGGCTGCGGAAATGTCCGAATAAACAGGTGTCCGAAAAAGCAGATTAAGAAAAAAAATATGAAATCCTTTATTTCCACGCGCTTATTCGGGCTCGGCAGTAGGCTTGAAGAAATCGTGAATACGCCGTTGCACGCTGTTCCGTTTACGCGCAGTCAGATAAGCCTGCATCTCGGAGAGGGTCGTACGGTCACTGTTTGTGCACGCTCCGCATGCGACGGCAGCGTAGCACATGGTGCGTCATCTTCCGACTCTGAGTCATCGTCCGGCGGTGCAGCAAAAACCTGACGAATGATATCGCCGTCGTCGAGTTCTGCGCATGTCAGTACAGCAGTGTCAGCACCTGTGAAACTGTCAAATGAGACGGTGTCCGGAATCGCAATGCAACCACTGCGCAGGTCTCGGCAGAACATTTTCTGCGTCAGTAGGGAGCACATCGGAAGGCGACAAATCTTAGGCCTCCCGGCACCCGCTTGCCGGCATTCCCTAGCGAAGTCTGCGCGGGCACTGTCGGTGCCATTAGACACTTGACGCGATGTTTCCGTACGCCGCGTTGGATCACCGAAACCTCGACGCAGCACACAAAGCAAACACCACCGTGCCGACACCAGTCGCACAAACGAAAAACGTAGCCTGCTCGCAGCGTCGTGCGCGAAGAAACAAATCAGCTGCTGGATTGTCTTGACATGGCTTACTAAGCTGAAACTGGAGCTGCTGTAGAGCCACTCTATAGAACCAGGCAGAAACGATGATGATGAGCGGGGATTTCCAGTAGCGCCACTTCGTGGGGCAGCAAGGAGGCTCTGTTCAAAACAAAAATCGCGTTCAGCAAGTCGAACTACGCACCGGTCATAGTCTGTGCATGATGCTCTCGATCGAGTTGGCTCAAGGAGTGTCCGAAAAATCAGACGAGAGGTTGCAACGTGTCCGAACTTTCGGCAGTTGTTATACATTATGGTCTATGGGGGGAATGGCGGTGCCGTGAAGCTGACCGAATAATCGGGCATGTCCGAATTTTTGGAGTCCGGAAAATCGGTCGGCGACTGTAGATCATTTTAACGAGGTCCGCACTGCTGATCACCTTCAGCAGTCTGCTTTTTTCTTCTTTGCATGCGAATATTTGGCCACCGCGCACCCACACGAATTTCCAGTTGACCTCCCGTTTCTTACTGATTGTCTGCCCAAGTAGACGCTTCCGTTCAGGGCACAAGTGCTCGTTGATGTAGATAGGGGTAGACGCAGTGAAACCGAGGTCCTTACATGTGATCCTTTTCTTTCTGGCTTTCTCAAGGACAGCATCGCGTTTCTGGCGGTGAGCAAATTGCACAATAGCGTTCATGTTCATTGAACCGCCAGGGACTGACACTTTGTGACAGAGTTCTACATCAGTGGGTAGGATAGGCTCTCCAATTTTATCGCTGATTTTGCCGATTAACTCAAGCAGGTTTTCTGCGCGGTTCATGGGAATTCCTTTTATTTCCAGGTTGCGGTTTCGCGAGTACTGTTCGCACTCCATGATCCTTACATCTGCTTTGTTAAGTTGAACATTCAAGAGATTACATTGTTGTTTTAAACTTTCATTTTCTACCCGTAAGCGTTTGTTTTCATCCAACACCTTCTTGAGGTCCACGGTCATTTCATTAAATTTTTGGTCTGAAAAAGACAGGCTCGCCTTAATCTCCCTTAGTTCACTGCGAATATCACGTTCAAAGGACTCTCGAAAAAGCTTCAAGTCATTTTTGATTCATTTTTCAGGTCGTCAAGAGCAACACTCAACTCTTTGCTAATTTTTGACATGATGAAAAACAGCACACAGATTTGACTCCCCAATGGCAGCAGTGGCGTGCAAGGGTCAATATGTATTGCGGAAGCAAGTGCCAGGCACCAACCTGCAGTAGAAGGGAAGACGAAGCTGTGAGCCGCCTACCCGTGCTGTTCACGCCACCGCTGCCATATGAGGGAAGCCGGCCAGGGCAGCTGAATTTGTAGCTGTATGTCGATGACGTCGCCGGGCTGTCCAGTGGAAGCGGCGAGGGGCTATCACGCAGGCAATCGACGGTCCTTGTGCGGAAAGCCGGCCCGATAATGTTGATTCAGCGTGGTAGACTGTACCGGGTCGATGGCGAAGCCCACGGACGAAATCCTGCAGTAGAAGGGAAGACGAAGCTGTGAGCCGCCTGCCCGTACTGTTCATGCCACCGCTGCCATATGAGGGAAGCCGGCCAGGGCAGCTGAATTTGTAGCTGTATGTCGTAGTGCTAGCGTACGTAGATGTTTAACGAAGGTCCTCACTCTAGCAGCTGCCCGAGTGCTTCATGTGGGCGACGGTGGCATGCTGGTTGTTTTGGGAATGTGCACTGCACGTTTAACTATAGCCAGCTGCCCCACTTCTGTTCTCTTTGCTGTGATCGACAACTGCCCTCACGACGTTATCCTTGGTTTAGATTTTCTATCCAATCATTCTGCTCTCATCGACTGCGCAACCGGCATTCTTCAAATAGAACTGCCTCAACTCGCCAATACACCGAGCACCGCCCCACCGCACTTGTGCTCTCTTCACGATGTGCGTCTGTCACCCGAGGCAGTTACGTCACTTTGACCGCTGTTGTAATCGGCTGTTCACCCCGCGACAACCTCCGGTCATGGCTAATGTGATTATGGGGAACGGGCCGACGGCCTCGTCAAAATGGTTCTCAAAACGGATTATTTATGGCCAACACAGGAGTACCTCGGTCAGGAGAGGTTTGGGCAATTAGCAAGGATAAGGCCATCATTTTTCAGCCGCACAAATTGGCACATCCACGCCGGAGACGCAGCCAGTGCACTGATAGCATTCATCATTTGTCAGCCGCCCTAATTGGCACGTCCATGCTGGGGACGAAGTCAGTGTACGATCGAAGTAAGCTTCCTCTGTTTGTGCTCAGTGATGTGCATGCATTTCCGACAAAGCTCCCTTCGACGGGAAAGGGCAACTGACCTCCGGATTGGTGGGACCTCATGTCATCGGTCTCCTGATGCCTGATTGGGGGAAGTGAGTGAACAACGACCACGCAGGGCATAAAAGAAGCAACGGACGGCTGGAGTGAATGGCTGCTACTACTTCATCATGAACTTTTTCTGTATTACTTTGAATTTTCTTGTAAATATGTAAATATAAACGTGTTTGTCAAACGTCTTGAATATCGAGCCCAGCACCACGTTCACTTACTCCTCCACAAGCAAAGTAGATTCCACGTCTTTGGACCCCCAGTCGCAGAACCGCCAAGCCACAGGTTCCGGACCGTGATTATATGCTTCGCCCGATCGTTGACATGCTTTTGAACTGGAACATTGTTGTTCCGTAAACGCTGGTCACGGTTACTAATGACGACGTCATTCTACTGCTTCTGAACTTCAGCCTGTGCCCTCAAGTGTTTCCTACTGCCGTGTTCTTTTCCAGCATTTCTAGTAGTTCCGAATTTAACATTGGAAGTCTGAATGCCGAGAGAGGTTTATCAGCACTAATTGCAGCTCACAGCTCTGGTTCCTTAACGGATGGCTTCGCGAAAATGATTGCACCTCACCTCACCTCTGCAGAGGGCATCGACATGTGTCTTCTGCTCGAATCGTACAGTGACATCTTTGATTTGGCAACTGAACTTTAGGCCAAACATCTGTTGTTCACCACCGAATAAACACTCGAGACACGAATCCTATTCGTCGGTGTCCCTATAGTGTATCGCACGCTAAACGTCGAGTCATCCAATCAGAAGTGGACAAAATGATCCGCAAAGGGGTCATCGAGCCATCAGCCAACCCTTGGACTTTGCCTGTCGTCCTTGTGAAAAAGAAAGATGGTACCTGATGTTTTTGCGTTGATTATCGCCGCTTAAACAAGATCAAGCGAAAAGACGTCTACCCACTACCACACATCGATAATGCCGTGAACTGCTTGCACGGAGCTAAATACTTCTCGTCCATCAATCTCCGATCCGGCTGCTGCCATATTTCAGTTGATGAAATGGACCACGAGAAGATGACCTTCATCACGCCGGATGGTTTATATAATAATAATAATAATAATCTTTATTTCACTCATGAAGTGAGGGAGTGCGGGAAAAAAAGCTGACAAGTCAGCTTGACTAGTTCCCAGCTCCCCGGAGAACAAAATAGAAGAAAATATCAGTTCAAAGTCATGCCCTTTGGCCTATGCAATGCTCCTGCAACATTTGAATGGATGTTGGACTCTCTTTTGCGAGGCTACAAATGGACCCCTTGTCTTTGTTACCTTGACGACGTTGTTTTTTCCCCAAGTTCGACAGCCACCTTACCCGACTCGCTGCCATTCTTGCGGTCTTCCGAAAAGCCGGCCTCCAACTGAACTCCACGAAATGTCAATTCGAGCATCGTCAGATTACCATGTTTGGACACCTCGTTAACGCATCCGGTCTACCACCTGATCCGGAAAAAGTTCGCGCCGTACGCAGTTTCCCTGTGCCACATTCTGATTCTGACGTGCGCTGCTTTGTCGGCCTGTGTTCGTCCTTTCACCATTTCGTCAAAAACTTTGCTGATGTTGTTCGGCCTTTGACAGACCATTAAAGAAGAACATGCCATTCTCGTGGGTTCCGGAGCAGGCTCATGCGTTAGCTGCTCTCATCAGGTTTCTGACCACCCCTCTCATACTTGCCCACTTTGATCCATGTGCACAGAGCGAAGTCCACACTGACGCAAGCGGCCATGACATCGGCGCTGTTCTCGCCCAACAACAGTATGGTACCGTGTGCATGATAGCTTACACCAGCCGTGTGCTGTCACCTGCCGGGAGAAATTACTCCATCACTGAGCAGGAGGGCATGGCTTTAGTTTGGGCTGTCGCCAAGTTCCGACCATATTTGTACGGCCACATGTTTTCGGTTGTTACAGACCACCACACACTCTGCTGGCTGTCTTCCCTCCAGGAGCCAACAGGACGGCTTGGTTGCTGAATTTTGCAGCTCATTTCTCCACTCAATTGAAGTTCCTTCTGAACCTCTCTGTCGCGTAGGCCTTGACCTGCTTGGCCCTTTTCCGACGACGACTAGAGGGAATAAGTGTATCGCCGTCACTACTAATTATGCGACACGCTATGCGATAACAAAGGCGTTTCCGACTAGTTGCGCAACTGACGTCGCCGATTTTCTCCACGACGTCATTCTCCGCCACGTTGCACCTCGACAGTTACAGACCGCGGCCGCTCGTTCGTGTCTCGAGTTGTCGACAACCTCCTCTGCTCCTATGCTACTGAGCACAAAGTATCCACCACGTATGCCACGTCAAACGAAGGGTCTTACCGAACGTCTCAACCGAACACTCACAGAGATGCTGTCGATGTACATCTCCAATGATCACTGCGACTGGGACGCCATGCTGGCCTATGTGACATTCGTGTATAACTCGTCCCGACATGACACCACAGGATATTCACCCTTTTATCTTTTGTATGGTAGCGACCCCACATTGCCGTTCAACACCATCCTCCCGGCGCAAGAAAGTGCATCGGCAACGGCGTTGGATTTTTTGCTGACATGACGAATGTTGCTGGTGTATTCAGAAATGTAGGCAAGCTGTCTGATTTCACAGGGTGCGTAGGTGATGCTGCTGGACGCTAGGGCAGATGTCAATGGTTTATGGTCGGTAAGGACATAGAAGGAGCATCCCTCGAAAAAATGACGAAAGAGCTTCGCAGTCAAATAGATGGCGAGCAGCTCTCAGCCGAACATGCTGTAGCAGCACTCGGGGGCACAAGCTTCTTAGAAGGTGATGGGCTGCCAAGCACCAGCGACAAACTGCTGCAAAACTGTGCCGACAGCAGTGTCCGATGCGTCAACCACAACAGAGGTTGGACATCACATTTGGGGTGGACGAGGAGCGTCGCGCTAGCAATGGCTTCTTTGATGCCTCTAAACGCACTGTCAGCCGTGTCATTCCAGGCCCTGGGGGTGTTTGATGTCTTGAGGCCCGAGAGAAGGTCGTGGAGAGGCTGCAGTATATTAGTGCAGCGAGGAATGAAGAAGGGGTAATAGTTAGTGAGGCCAAGAAATTCACGCAGTTGCCTCGTGGTGGATGGCTGAGGAAATTCATGGAAATGTTGTCCTGAACCATGATTCATGGATGGCTGTGTTGCCATCCATAAATTAGAAGTGGACGAATGCCGTTTGCGTTGACGCGATGGCCGACGAAATCCAACTCACTAACACCAAACTCTCCGTTTAGACCTTTAAGAACAAGACCAAACTTACTGAGTCTTGTGAGCACTTGACGTAGATGGAGGTTGTGAGCTTCAGCAGTGGTGCTGTAGATGAGGTTGTCATCAAGATAGGCGAAGCAGCATGTCAAGCCACATAATACCTGGTCAACGAAACACTGAAAGGTGTGGGCCACATTACAAAGAACGAAAAGCATGCGCAGATATTTGAACAGGCCGAAGGGTGTTATAATGGGAGTCTTGGGAATATTTGAGGGTTCCACAGGAATCTGGTGGTAGGCTTTCACCAGGTCGACCTTCGCTTGTGCAGATAAACATTTTTTGGAGACATTTGAGCACTAGAACACAGGATTTCACATTTTGTTGTGAAATTTGTAAAAGCACTCGTTTATAGCAAACAAGCGAAGAAAGACTTCACACTTGCGGCAGCAAAGTTGGAATCTCGAAGTGCATCTGTGGTCCTTGCAGCGTTGAGCAAAGTTCGTAGCGACATGCCTTGGCCAGTGGTTAATGGCATCACACCGTGTGGAGCTTTTTGGGTATTGGTGTAGGGTTATGTTTCTGATAATTATTTGGCCGTGCAGTGCCGCTTGGCCGTCCCCTTTTGGGCCGTTCACTTTTGTTGATTGCGATGAGACTGTGGGCTACTTCCGTTTATAAGGCGATGCCATCTTTTATATGTTTCTTAGAAATGCCTTCCTTGAGATGCTTTCTTTTGCATCACTAATGTACTCTATCCAGTCATTGCAAATCACAAATGTCACAAAGTGTGAGATCACATGGACTGACCAGTTCTTCGCATTGACTTTCAAGAGATACAAAGACATTAAAAAAATTGAATTTGTCCACACTCCCTTGTAGCTGTTCTGTTCATAAATTACTTCCGGGCAATCAATTTCGACGTGCTGCTTCTGTGACTCACTCCACTTTTTCACTTTTGACAACTTCCCGATGCCAACAGTTGTAGACACCATGTTCATGGGACTGTTGTCCCATGTTGTTGTGCCATCTAACAATGACAATATCTCCTTCGCTGACCTTCCATTTGCTTTTGTCTGCCCTGTCTGCTAGTTCCTTGTCACTTTTCAAGGGGAATTCGACGAGACAGTTTGATTGGATGGTCCCGCTAGCTAAGATTCTAACCTCTTTTTTCATTTCCTGGAAGAGGGGCACAAAGGAAGGATAGTTATGCATATAAACCCTCATGTTGTGCCCATGTGGAACATGCTGTACAAACTGCAACACAACACGCTAGTGCCTTTTCCCTGGTAAAGTTCCAGGTTGTGGGCCAAGCTGTCAGCACTGCAGCAGAGGAAGAATTTGGTCCTTTCCAGGTTGAGCTTTCCCCTCGCGAATTGCTTGGTCATAACCCTTCCTGTAAACGGAATCATTTGCTTGTCGATGCTTTGAACTGGAAACGGGACATGTTTGACACATGGGATTTGTATTGCACTGATTATTGGTCTTATTTTCGAAAATTTCTCTGTTGTAGGGACCTTTGAACTGCTAACGTCCTTCACATGGAGCATGGCCTTAAGTTTTTAAAATCCTCTAATCTAAGCCTAGTTTGGTATACGATTATCTGAAAAAAAAACTATTGGCTTAGATTTGGATAACCACAGTAGTTACATCTACAGTCTCATCCAGCTCATTGTCTGAGAAGTCGCGATTCTACACGTTTCCATTGGGATATCTAATAAAAATTGCTCAGCTGATAATGTCGTTATTATCCTTGAGCAGGAGTGATCTTGGAGACATATCAGACGCAAAACAAGCATAACAGATCAGTACAATGTGCATAAGTCGCGTAAGCAACCTCCATATGTTTATAAAGATTGTGGTCCTTGAGGTGTGCTGCGCACGTTTGTGTACACATACAGTCGCCAAGCGTTTATTCAGACCTCACGGGGATGCGGAAATGTCCGAATAAACAGGTGTCCGAAAAAGCAGATTAAGAAAAAAAGTGAAATCTTTTATTTCCACGCACTTATTCCGGCTCAGCAGTTTACGTGCAATCAGATAAGCCTGAATCTCGGAGAGGGTCATACGGTCACTATAGGCGGCTGAAAGCACAGCCACTGCTTGTACACGCTCCGCATGCGACGGCAGCGTAGCACATGGTGCTTCATCTTCCAACTCAGAGTCATCGTCCGGCAGTGCAACCTGCCGAATGATCTCGCCATCGTCGAGTTCTGCACATGTCAGTACAGCAGTGTCAGCATCTGTGAAACTGTCAAATGAGACAATGTCCAGAATCGCAATGGAACCACTGCGCAGGTCTCGGCAGAACATTTTCCACGTCTGTAGAGAGCACATCATCATCATCATCAGCCTGGTTACGCCCACTGCAGGGCAAAGGCCTCTCCCATACTTCTCCAACAACCCCGGTCATGTACTAATTGTGGCCATGCCGTCCCTGCAAACTTCTTAATCTCATCCGCCCACCTAACTTTCTGCCGCCCCCTGCTACGCTTCCCTTCCCTTGGGATCCAGTCCGTAACCCTTAATGACCATCGGTTATCTTCCCTCCTCATTACATGTCCTGCCCATGCCCATTTCTTTTTCTTGATTTCAACTAAGATGTCATTAACTCGCGTTTGTTCCCTCACCCAATCTGCTCTTTTCTTATCTCTTAACGTTACACCTATCATTCTTCTTTCCATAGCTCGTTGCGTCGTCCTCAATTTGAGTAGAACCCTTTTCGTAAGCCTCCAGGTTTCTGCCCCATAGGTGAGTACTGGTAAGACACAGCTATCGAGAGAGCACATCGGAAGGCAACAAACCTTGGGCCTTCCGGCACCCGCTTGCCGGCATTCCCCAGCTCAGTCTGCGCTGGCACTGTCGGCGCCATTAGACACTTGACGCGATGTTTCCGTATGCCGCATTGGATCACCGGAACCTCGACACAGCACACAAAGCAAGCACCGCCATGCAGACACCAGTCTCACAAACGAAAAACGTGGCCTACTCGCAGCGTCGTGCATAAAGAAACAAATCAGCTGCTGGATTGTCTTGACATGGCTTACTAAGTTGAAACCGGAACTGCTGTAGAATCACTCTATCGAACCAGGCAGAAACGATGATGATGAGCGGGGATTTGCAGTAGCGCCACTTCGTGGGGCAGCAAGGAGGCTCCGTTCAAAACAAAAATGGCGTTCAGCAAGTCGAGCCATGCACCGGTCAGAGTCAGTGCATGGTGCTCTCGATCGAATTGGCCCAAGGAGTGTCCGAAAAATCAGACAAGAGGTTGCAAGGTGTCCGAACTTTCGGCAGTTGTTATACATTATGGTCTATGGGGAGAATGGCAGTGCCGCGAAGCAGAGCGAATAATCAAGCATGTCCGAATTTTTGGAGTCCGGAAAATCATTTCGCGACTGTATGTCTTTCTCTTTGAAGGGGCGGGACTCTTGTGCACATTCCTGCGCCATGCTGCGCCAAACACAAAAAATTGACCCAAATTGCGCTACTCTACTCCAGATAGGTTTTGGCATATGTCCTCCGGTATTGGCCGCAAACAGTGAGCAGACTCGTTCCCTGAAAAAGAGTGCAGCCGTTCAAATTCCGCAGAGCGTGCGACAGTGCCTCTCTCACAGTTTCTCGTAATTTCACGCTTATAATACTGGACTTCCTGGCACTTACGGTCATTCCCGGCTGTCGCCGCTGCTCTTGGAATGGTCAGGGCGGCTGTATTTAGTTTGTACTAGAATACAGTTGAGTGGGCCAAGTGGTGCGGCGCTCCCTAGCTGAGGTGCAAAGCAACGAAAAGTAGGCTGAGGGTGCCGCAAACGAACTAAATATTAGGAAGGCGCGTGCTGCAGTGGGTTCAGTGGGCGGGCGTCTCTGTACTCAGGGCCAGTACAATGTTTGTAATCTGTTTTATTGCAACAGCAATTACAGTAAAACCTTGTTAAACCCTACCCGCTTAAACAGTAGTTTCATTTTCAAAGTTGTAAAGTCAAATCCCCGACTCAGTGGCCATTCAACATAATGTATCTTGTATCCGCATAAACCGTACCAGCTTATCGCGTACGTATCGGTTGACATGTAGTGGTTCCCACTTTTCGTCGCACGAGCACGGCGGTGCTCTCTATTGGGTGGCCCGGCAGAACAACAAGCCTCAGAGATCAGCACAACGACCTCCAAGCGCCCTATGTGTTTGCACATGAAGCCACATCAACATTGTATCGGCACGGTGCCAGAGAGTGTTGTGGCGTCGTGCAAGCGAGAACTCGCGTCATGCCGAAACTCTGATAAAAATGACGCCGGGTGCTCAGTATAGAAGAAAAATTAGACATCATTCGTGCTATCGAACATGACACGAAAAGTTGGCACTGGCACGTGACATGGGTCTACTTATGACTACGGCGCTTGGCATTTGGAATGCAAAGAAGTTGCACAGTAGCGCTGCTGCAACCGCGAAGAGATGTCGGCTACGAGGTTAGACTTTTCGCCATCGTTGCCTCTGTTGCCGGAGTGTCGCCTAGCGACAGTGGTAAGGATGACACGGAAAGCAACAGCATGGCCGATTCAGGCCTGACAGTGGCAGAAGCTGCGTGTTACCTCAGCCTCATGAATGCAATCGTCACTACGAGAACAGCACCCCGCAATGAAAAGGTGCCCCGCGACTTCTGCAACGCTACCGCGCCTGTGCACGGAGAATATGCAACACCAACGAGGAAAATGCCAAGCGAGTATTTGCCTAGAAGAGGGGGCTGGCTGAAAAACTGCCTCACAGCTTCAGCAAGTTTGAGGCCGCTGTTGTCGCTGCTAGGGCGCCGTGGCATCAAACAAAAATAATGTTTGTCGTGCGAAGTGAATAAATACGGCAAATTTTTTCCTCTTTCATCGCACTCACTCTGGGTCACGTTTTAGACAGGTTAGTGGGCGACCTCATGCTATTTCGTTTAAGCAGTACTACGGTTTAGTACATACTTTTTCCGAGCTCCGGCCAACTACGGTTTAACAAGGTTTCACTGTATGTGGACTTTCCAGGCGCATTTCTGCCATCGCCGTGATGTTCCGTGTAAAGTCCAAGGGCGATAACATTGTCGCCATGTGCCATATGCTGTATGTGCGAGTGAAAGCATGTGAGGGTGAGCCAACAATGGCAGCTCTCGTGCATGCAACGGGGTAAAGTGGAGAGGAAGCATGCTGTCTTCCATTGCGCACAAGGCACCGAGGAGGGAGTGTTCTATTTCGATCACTGTTGCGCATGGTGCTGCCGTACTGGACCCTGTGGGCCCTTTCTTGAAAGCGATCTGCGACGGGGACCCAATGTGCTGATAGCTTTGTGTACGATGTGTTTTTGGCACTTTGTTTGCGTTCAAATGAGAGGCAGCACAAAAGTCAATTTGCTCACTGCTGCTGCCGCACTTCCTCACTCCAGCAGAATCTGACAGCGAGTTTCCGCAGTCATTAAGGGAGATGTGTTCATGTTTACTTGTGCGCATGTGACACCATGCTTTTCGATTTAAAATAGTAGAAATTTGGGCTTGTTAATTAATGATCTTCAGGTTCTATATAGCCCAGAGGGAACAAACACAAAAAAAAGGACAAGACGACACACAAGGCGTGTACCACCAACGAAGGTTTATTTTTCCAGAGCACAATTTTATACATGTGCACAAAGCCACCACACATGTGTAAATGATTACCTCCTTATATCTGAAATATGAAGATAGTCTCTTATCTGAAAGGTTAGCAGATGTGGTGCTTATGCACTCAGGACCTAATCTCAGAACACTTTCAGCCTCAATGATTTCTCTTGCCGTGCGTGAAGCATCATTAAGCTGAAAATATTTTGAGATTAGATCCCGAATGTGTAAGTACCCCATCTGTTAACTTTTCTAATAAGGAACTTGCTTTTCTTAGGAACAGCATTCATAGTCCCCCGACGTTTGCTTGAAACTGTATACAGCCGAACCCACTTATAACGATCCCAAACGATCCCAGATTTAATGGTCTATTGGTTATAATGATCAAATTTCAGTGAATTTGCGATGTTCCAACCCTCCCTATGGGAACTGCTTCCAGATATAATGAACATTATTTAAAATTGCCATACTGCCACAATGAACCTTTCGAACCCAGTCGCAGTTGAAAAGGGCACTCGTAAAGTGCCACAGCACAGAACCATGACCAAACTGGGCACATGGTAGCGTGCATCATCCCACTCCAATCCAACTGCAATGATATGACCTTCGAGATGAGCAAGCAACTGCCTTGTGCAGATTTCGGAAGCCGCGGAGTAGGTCACATGTAGTCACGCGTTTTCAAGACATACCTCCAGGACGGAGGCGTGTTGCATACAGCATATACAAGCATGTCGCGGGCCATGCGTTGGTGCGATATTGAATGCCACAACAGCATCACTCTTTTTTTTTCTGCATTTGTCCACCATGCGGCACCATCTGCATTATGCCTGTTTCAACGATTTGGAGCGACCATCTATGTCTTTCTACCATGGGAATGGCGGCTCAAGCATTTCTGTTGACGTGGCCCTATGCGGCCTCAGTCAGCGTGGTGCTGCATTACGTGCTGCTGTAACTAAATGTTGCAAAGGGTTGGCGGTTAGCACACCGCTATCAGTAAATGATGGTTTTGTGGTGCTTCATTTATGCTTTGCTGATTGCTGACAACAGTTTGTGGTGACGTTCTACCTTTCGAACATGTCTTTTTTTTTTTTTTTTGCCTCAAGTAACATAGCGCAATTTTATGGCTCTTGTGTGGTTGACGCACAGCCATAATGCTGAGACCATGTAAAATGGCAGCATGGCACAGTAGTTTACAAAGTTTACGCTTCCAGCCAACTACAACGCTTCTCTCTCGTGTACAGATACAGTTATGTCCCGCTGGCAGTAAAATATATCACAAGCTCCTGAATAAAAAATTACAGGGTCTCTTAAGATCTCTCTTAAAAGGTGTGGGGACTCTCACACCCGTACTCTTGGGACAAAGGAACGACAACACAGTAGTGCAAACAATCACAAGGGCATTTATTGCACCTTTCATAAATCAATGCCTGCTAGCCGAGTTGCTATCCGCAAAACATGCCGATGGGCGCGCGACAAATCCAGAAGTCCGACTCACCGCGACCGGAAGCGAGCGAATATGTTCGCCCCATGCTGGATCCCAACGCCTGGTCGTTCGCGTGTTCGGTCACGCCAACGGTGGCGCGTTCGCAGGCGGCCACGCGAGGCGGTCTCGCGGAAGCATGGGTTGCCGCGCGCACGCGTGAGACGTCCACGCCGCGCGCCGACCCGCCGGGGAAGAGGGTCGCTGCACGTGCGGCATGGCACGTGCGTCCCGCTTGCTGTCTCGAACCCAAGCAGCCAGAGCGCCTTGTCTCCCGGCGCCCGAGTAACCCCGCAGCGGCGCGACGCTCGCGCCATCTCTCGCACCGCGCTTGTACCACTCCTACCGTCGCGGGCGCCAGGCCACGCGGCGGGCGAAGCCGCCCTGCAGGAGACGAGCCATGCTGGAAAACTAGATCTCAGGGGAGGCGTGAGAGTCACGCATCCCCACAAAGGTGAATGGCTAAAGCCTGCTCTTCCTCCTGTTATCATTTGCCTTTTCTCTTTTTTTTTTATTAGTCACTACTGCTCACTACTAAGCATATTTAGTCATTTGTAATCAATTGTGGTCATTACAAGCCGTTGTTAAACATGTTGGTCATATCATAGTCATCAGTAGTCATTACAAGTCATTCAGTCATTACTGCTCATTACTAGACATTTCTAGTCATTTCCAATCAATTGTGGTCATTACAAACCGGCGTTAGACATATTGGTCATTTCGGATCAGTAGTCATTACAAGTCATTAGTAGTCATTATTAGTCATTACTAGTCATGATTAACCTCTACCAATCTCTTATAACTATTACAACATTATCATTCACTAACTGTCACTATCAATCATTTTTCATTCATTAATCTGTCTTTAATCAGTCTTCATATGACGTGATGACGCTTCGGCGGATACTCTGGCGGTCAGGTCTGCTGACACAAACTTCACCGTGAGCCTAGAAAGGCTTTCGCCTTAAAAAATGGTGGCTGCGCTTGCAGTTTGAAAAATGACAGGTGATTGGAATGAGGTGCCGTTTTGAAAGAGCCACATTACGCCACATTTTGCTGTTTAGATGGATGTTTCTAGCGGAATGTGGGAATGCACCGGGAAGAAAAAGGACACTGAAAATTTGGTTTTCAGACCGAAGTGCTGTCAAATTGTAACGGCTTTTTTTTTTTTTTTTTTTTAGTGTGTTTAAGGGCGAGTCTATATATAAAGAACTATTTATATATATATATATACATATAACGACCACTTTTTGTGGAACTATGAAATTCTTTATAAACAGCTTTGACTGTATGTACATAATATTTAAGCAAATCTAATTAGTGTCATTACTATCTTGCACTTGCTGTGGTGGCTTGGCGGCCAAGGTGTTAGTGGCTAAGAAAAAGGTTGTGTGATCAAATCCCGGTTGCAGCAGTCACATTTTGATGGAGGCGAAATGTAAAAATGCCTGCGTGCATTGGGTGCACGTTAAAGATCTTCAGGAGGTCATTTTCGGAGTCCCTACCATGGCATGGCTCATATTTATACCATATTTTTGTCATGTAAAACGTCAGAATTAAATTTCCAATTTCTTACTATTTTGTCATTATATTGTAGTCCTTTTCTAATCATTATTTTGATGTATTTATTACCTTTCTGAAGTTGAGAGTGTGACGAAATTTTGTCTGATTGGGTGGAGTTGTAGCAAAAAAAAAAGATAAAAAGTGAACAACAAGGCTCCCTTATGGAACAAGGCTCACGAATAAGGCTTCCACGTGGAGGCCGAAATGTCAGTTTCTTGAATTTTTTGTTACCTTTTTGTTTACTACCACAGAATTTGTGTCCCTTTTTTATTTCACTGCTGACTGGAGGTAGTGAAATATACACCCACAACTAGGGGACTTCCATCTGTGTTTCTGTTCTGTTGTACCTGTTACGCATGTTCTATTTTTTACGCACACACTATTATTCACTGATATCGCCAGTGCCATAGCGTATTCAGGCTTTCAGGTCACAACACCCAAATAAACAGTTCTTGTCTGAAGTGGTACCTTGCATGATGACTATAATTTGTGAGATAATTGCGTGGGACCACAAAGGGTTACGCATAAATTAATGGCCTAAAAGAAGGATGGATATTGAATACAGAGCAAGACAACAAGTGTAAACCTTATACTTTCGACCATAGTCAAGCCGAAATGTTGCTTTGTCTTTATGTTTAACTAGTGCTTGTTCTTCTCTGACACTATTCCAGGGCCCAGCTGCTGGAGCTAGCCTTGAAGGAGAAACAGAAACTGGGTCTTGACAAGTTGGATTCACCCCGCAGCTCCAGTTCTGCACTGAAGGCAATACAGGGATATTCTGGGGCACGGTCACCAGAGGAGTCTGACCATGAAGAGGAGCCGGTTGCAAAGGACCTGTATGATGACTTGCCAAAGCCACTGTTTCCAATATCTAATAAAGGCAGCACAGAATCAGCGTGGAAGGCAGTAGGAAGCAAGCAAGGGTCGTCCTTGGACGTACGGAAGAAACCCATTGACGATATCTTCCCCGATGTTGATGAATACGACTCACGGCGCGATGCCTGGGATGACCGCAGGGATGGTAAGGGCGGTGGCCTACGTTTAGATCGCCGTCCTGATTCACATTCCGATTCACATCGGCCCGACTCGCGCACAGACTTGTACGCAGATCTGCTGTCAGAGAGCCATGCCAGTTTGCGGAGTGAATCGAGGTTTCACTCGGAGGACAGCAAAAGCCAACGACAGTCATCCACATTGATCCCGGGTCTGGGCATTGATGAAAATATTGATGATGAAGACGCATTTCTTTACGGTGACGAAGCTCTCACCACGGGGCGCCCACCGTCTGTGCAAGAGAGGCGCTCTGCACAGGAGAAGCAGCCTTTCATGGAAGAGAGACGCCCTGCGCAGGAAAAGCAGCCTTTCATGGAAGAGAGGAAGAAACACCTAACGCAGGATTCATGGATGCCAGCGCCCCAGCGGTTCGGAGGAGGGCCTTCCTCACCAGATGAGTCAGACCTGACCATCGACTTAAAACTTCCTTTTGATCGCCGCAAGACTGCCGAGCCGGCACGGCCGGGAAAGGCATTTTCGGACAGCAGGCCGCAACAACACCAGGAACAACCGCTTCCCCAGCGAGGTGGCCGACGTGCCCCGGATCGCATTCTGGATGACCGATCGCCAAAGGAGTCATGGAAGTCATTGCAGCGGCATAGGACGCCATCGCCTGAACTTAGTCCACCACCCTTGTCATCGAGGGCAACAAAGCAGTCGTCAAAACAGTCGATGCTGGGCTACAGTTCCATAGAGTCTATGAAGCAGGAGCTTCGTGAGCTCAAGATGATGCTCAGCAGAGAGAAGGAAGCCAAGGAAGAAAGCTATGAACGCAAAAGGCCGAGGACGCCCTCCGACGCGGGATCCTACAGCCGTGGGGGTCGCAGCCCAAGCCCGGTCAAGCGCCGTCGGGACAGCTACTCCCCCAGCCACCGGCGACGTGGGCGGAGCCCTGCCGACAGCTACCGGCGGCCGTCACCTCCTTCGTACCGCCGGGAACGACGCGAGAGCCCCTACTACCGCGGTGCTGCAACACCTTCTGCCCGCCGGTACTCCCCGTCGCCAGTCAACAGTCTCTCACCATCTTCGGACAGGTCCATGGGAAAGCGCTGGTCGCCAAGCCCGCCGCCGAGGACACCGCGACACAGGAGGCAGGAGGGCCGGACACCGGGTCGCCGATGGAGTCCCGAAAGCCCACCGCTGCGGCCACGGCGAAGCAGCCTAGAGAGAACTCCCAAACATCCATCGTCGCAGACGCCGTACTACCAGGGGTCTTCACAACCTACTCAGCCCCCATACTATGACAGCGGCCAGCCCTCAGGGCCGCCCTTGGTTCCGCCACCAAACTTGTCTGTGCCCCCACCGAACTTTCCCATGAATGCGCCGCCTCCCCAGGCAGCGCCGTACTTTGCAGGATACCCTCCACCTGCACAGGCACCGCCTGACTACTCCTACCCCCCTCCGCCGGCGCAGCAGCAGCAGCAGGCAGTGCGCTCCAACCTTCGTGTCGTGCCACTCCAGAGCGCCATGGACGGAGCCATGTCTTCTGCAAAGGATGAGAGAGGCTTCTCGCCTGCTAATGTCAAGCAGGAGGAGAAGTTGACTTCAAACAAGCTGCCGCCAGTGACTCAGGAGGAGATTGACAACTACCTGCGGCTTGTAGAGACCAAGGATAGCCACAGGGATAAGCTCAACCTCCTCAAGCAGGAGCTGGTCCGCCTCGGCAAGATCCAGAACGAGATTATGCGGCGGCGGCAGCACAAGCGGTGAGTCCCTTAGCCACATTTGAACGTGATGTGGAGTTATAGTATCGCTGCATACGAGCACACTGGAACGGCGACACTGTGCCATGCAGTGATTTTGTAAATATTCTGATGGCTATTTGTTTTGTACCAATTCCTGAAATTATTGCATGCATCCAGAAGGATAGGACAGATGCGTATCTGTCCTTTTTGCACTACTCGTCTGCGTTCTTCCCAAAGACTACAGTGGCTTGTAAGGAATTTTGACATGCCACTGGGTATCCTACGTGCACTTCACGCCAGTCAACAGTTTTTCTCCTGCGTACCACACAAGGGCATGATTTATAGTTCTCATTGTCTCTTGGACAATTACCATAGCAACTTTTCTTGCCAAGGTTGTGCTAGTAGTAATGTGATAAGTAAACCTAGTTAAATTTGAAAGCCAATTTTGCAGATGAGATAAAAGCTAATGCCGAAACGAATTTTTTTCCTTTAGCTATGCTTTCACTTTTTTTTTTTCCTCAGGTGCCATGCAGTCAAAAGACAATTGGTTATGTCTGTAGATCAACGTATGTTGGTAGGTGAAAATGTGACTCAGTCGACACTCATTACAACGGACTTGAAATAATCCCGCGAGAGGTCTATCAATGTCAAGTTTGTCCTATCCTAAATTAAAACCTGGTATGTTGTGAAATGGCTGAACTTTTCATATATACCAGTCTGGTGCTTTATTACTGGAACACGGAGGTGACTGCAAACACGAAAATAAGAAGTAAAATGAAAAAGAAATAGAAAGAGGGAGAAGAAAACCGAAGTTATCCGGTAATCATCCAAACACATTAGTGGCACAGTGCCCTACTATCCGTTGTCTTCTGGATGCTGGCTGCCGACAAATTGTAGTTTTCCTGCACAGTGGCAAAATTGTCATGTCAGTAAAAAAAAAAAATGGGTTAACGCAACATTTCTGCCGTTGCAGCCAGCTCCACGTTAGCTGCTCGGCACAAGCTTGTTGCTCTCGCTGTTGACACAAACATCAAATAGAATTGTTTTTCACACAAAACAGTCGCAATGCTTTGCAACGCTTTGCATGAAGATTAATATGGCTGGCCAGCTTGCAGATTGCTTTGTGGATGTGTTAGAGGAGTATGGAAGGATATTTTCAAGGGGTAGAAACTCTACGGCAGTCTCCTTACTCATAAAAATATTGCATTTAGGAAGTATAAAGGTTGGGAAACAAGATACCTTAATTGATACTAAAGTTGCTCTCGAAATGCTGGAGTTGGTGTCGTAACACAAAGCAAAATTCTCTGACGTTGTGTAGCAATAAGGCTGATACGATGACATTGATTATGGACCCTTTTCGCAGAGTACTTTGTTCTAAAAAAACATGATGGTCCTTTCGGCGGTGCACTGCACCTGGCCTCAGCGACAGCGCACAAATGCGAAACCATTATCGTTGCTACTTTGCTTCTGTGCAATCAGCTGTTGGAAATGCAACTGAATTTTTGCTAGTGCACTGTGCTCCTATCATGCTGCAAATTATCGAGTGGTGGCTTACAGACGTGTGCAGTAGTTCGCTGCAAAAATAGTGACTGGCATGTTGAGGAATGGAAGGAATCTATGTGGCCAAGTTCGCAGACATGTGTTAGAACTGTCCATGTTACCGGCACTTCGAGATCTACGGCTTTCCTTGAGGATACAGAAATTTGCTCATCCGCCAGCATTGTATCTCTAACTTTCAAAGGGCTTCAGCCCCGGAACGTCGGCAAGAGTGAGTACCGCTAGTCAAAGACAAAAAGAGTAGCACTGCTTAGTGTCATAGTAAGTTTCGTGCACATTATCTACATACACCTACCCCAACAAGCATGTAAATTTACACCCACTCTATCGCCAGTGTGCCAAGAATAAGTGAATGGGCGCACACTATATATATATGCACAATAAATGATGGACTACACCGACACCACAAGAATAGTTGCACGTATTGTAATACGGGAGTCACTGCACTTAGACACATGGACAGCCAAAGTAGAAGTGGACAAGATGCGCGCAGACTCACAACTGAATTTTATTGGTTGAAAGATGACATATATATATGCAATGATCAAAATGACGTCATCATGCTGATAGGCCATCCAAAATCGCTGCCGTCACAATCTTGCATCCAGAAATTGCACCTCACAATCAGCAAGCACAATGGAAGCATCGCCAACACACACATGCTTTCTTCTTTATAACATAGGCCTCGAACAACTCCCGTGTATGACGATCCTTTTGACGGTATAAAATGTTTGTTTTTTCTAGAAGTGGAAGGCACATATTCTTTGTCTCTTCTTCACAAGCCCTGCAATGTTTTGCTACGTGGGAATGCTCCTCAGACGCCTTATTCTTAAAATTTCTATTAAACGGATATTAATACAGCGTCCAGTTTGACCGACATAAACATAGCCGCTGGAAAAAGAGAATTCGTAAACCACACCGCACGTGCAGGGGACGAACTGTGACCTGTGGTTTACATGGCAAAGAAAAGGGCTATGGCTAGGAATCTTTTCAATCTTTCTCAGGACCTGTGCACACAAATGGGCCATTTTTAAAGGAGTAGAAAACACTACATTCACCCCATAACATTGCGCCACGTTCTTCAAATTGTGCGACACCTTATGTCGGTAAGGGATCACAGCATGGTCTCTTTCGCTCCTGGTTGTTGTCTGAATATGAGATTGCTGTAAAGGAGTGCATTAGGGAATATAATGACGAGCAGAAGTTTATTGTGCAGCATATCTCTTTGGAAGCCTTTTTGGAACTTTTGTCTGTGTATTTGTCATCCACCTACGTTTCCTAGTGAGGACAGCTTTTCATTCAGAAGTCGGGGGTCTGTATTGGTTCCAGAGTGTCACCCGTACTTAGCGACATCTTTCTGTCAAAAGTCTATAGGGCCATCAGTGACGACCTGGGTAGAATAGCTGTCCGTATTTTTTGCTATGCGGATGACTACCTGCTGTTTGTCCACAGGGGAGGGCTGGAGGACCGCATTCTTGACGCTCAGAAAGTATTCAAGAAACCGTGCCTAGTACCCAAGATTAATTGTGACCAACTCACCCAACAAGACGTCCTTTTAAGCTATTCAATAAATCGGGGCTAGGACTTCACAGTTGAACACCCTCATGAGAACAAGTGACAGTATTTGGATATTCGCCTGCGCTTTGAAGCGGCTCATGCCTGCTGGCTATTTCGTCCCAGATTCATCAAAGCACTGTTAAGTTTCTCTTGAGGTCATTCTAAAGAAGTGAATAACGGCATTGTTGTGTCCAGCATTGGTGCTGCCCTGATGAAATCATGTGGCCTCACAGTAGCAGAGAGTGTTGAACATCAATTGGTTAGGCTAAATACAGCTGGTTATCCGAGTTCTGTGGTAACAGCGGCTTGTGAAAAATTGATCAGGAAAGTCAAGTGTAACGTTACAGCTTCATCTCAAGACAACAACCAGGAGCGTAAGAGAAATGCTGTGATCCCTTACCAACATAAGGTGTCACATAAGTTGAAGAACATGGCGCAACGTTATGGGGTGAATGTAGTGTTTTCTGCTCCATTAAGAATGGCATGTTTGTGTGCACAGGTCCTGTGAAAGATTAAAAAGATTCCTAGCCATAGCCCTTTTGTTTGCCATGTAAACCACAGGTCACAGCTCGTTCCCTGCATGTGTTGTGTGGTTTACGAATTCCCTTTCTCCAGCGGCTGTGTTTATGTCGGTCAGACTGGATGCTGTATTAATATCTGTTTAAAAGAATGTTTTAAGAGTAAGTCATTTGACGAAGATTCCCTCGTAGCAAAACATTGCCGGGCTTGTGAAAAAGAAAGAAAGAATGTGTGCCTTCCGCTTCTAGAAAAAAGCGTTTTATACCGTCATTGGGATTATCGTACATAGGTTCTGTTCGAGGCCTATGTTATAAAGAAGAAAGCATGTGTATGTGTTGGTGATCCTTCCATTGTGCTTGCTGATTGTGAGGTGCAATTTCTGGATGCAAGATTGTGACGGCAGCGATTTTGGATGGCCTATCAGCACGATGACGTCATGGTGATCATTGTATATGTATATATGTCATCTTTCACCCAGTAAAATTCAGTTGTGAGTTTGCGCGCGTCTTGTCCACTTATACTACTGTTGTCCGTGTGTTTACAGCGCAGTAACCCTTGCATTACAAGGTGAACTTCCACCAACTAGCCCAACTTGCTGCTGTACTGCAATAGTCGAAACTGAATGTTTCGTGACAGTCCACAAGAGTGAGTTACTAGTGATATCACATCTTTGCTACAAGGTATTACGATGTATAGAACAGTTGCGTTTCAAGCCTTGTGCTCAGTAGGAAAAAATCTGTCGTAAATGTACGCACCGAGGAACTTTACTGAGTCATAAATGTGGCAAGCCGCTGCTGCAAAGTATTTGCCAAATAAAGAACGAAGCGCAAAACCCACTGATCCTGATTCAATTCATAAGCGGAAAGTTTGGATAGTTTGGAATACATATTTATGCAAGCTTTTAGAACAAGCATCATATATGCTGGTCGCGCCATTTGGACATAGCTTAATCAGCTCCCAAAGTGCTTTTACATGTTATTTGAAGCTGTGGCCAAAGCTTCGTGTTATCCACCCAGTCACCGTCTATGATATCTCCCGAAACTGGTTGGCTGAGCCGCAACAGCGTCATACACATCCATTATAAACAGAGAGACAACAGAGACAGCTGAGGCAAGCAATGGACGCGTCACCACATGATAAAACGTGGCAGCACCCACGGGATCGCCACGAAAAGGGTCAAGACAAAAGAAGTCTAGCCTTGCATGCATTTCTTCTGGCGGTGCTTGCGTGTGACTGCTGCAGACATGTAGGAAAGAAGTATGGGAGGGAACATCATGTTATGCACAGAAAGTATTAGGGAGAGTAGAATGGGTGGCGAGTAACGACTGTAGTAAATGTCGAGGGCATGGAGATCCTTTCCTTCCTCCATGGCAGCAGTGATCACAGGAATGGAGAGAGCCAATGTATTGTGCCTTCATGAAGCATCCAGCACCGGTGTTGTGAAACTGTAATTGATTCGTAAAGGTTCTACAGAGTTTCTTCTCGTGCAAGTGGGCACATCTGAATAAACAGGAAACCAGTAAAAAAAAAATTCGTATAGAAGGGACAGGAAGTGGACAAGATTAGCACTGGAGTTTAAAACCATGTTTAAGAAACTTAAAAAAGAACAACTCCGTTTCTTTCCACTTCTTTCATTATGTAGGCACCTTTCTTGCTGTTTGTTTATTCAGAAATGGTCTAAATATAAGTATATTATAGTAAAATATTTTGTGTATGCTGGCACTTGCCAGTAATCTTTTAGTTATGGTTAAATGGGTTTGGAGCAGATTTACCATGGAATAAAGGTCCCATCAAAAATGTAAATTGTCCTTTAAGGCACCTTTCAACTTCTTCGAGGGAAATCAGAAACAAAAATGTAAGTGAGGATAAAGCTTGCACCACTACCTGAAGATATAGCAGACTCAAACTCAAACCTTTAGAGTCTTTGCCATAAATATTAAAATTAGATAAAAATAATACAATACCGTATTTACTTGCATAATGATCGCACTTTGTTTTTTTTAAATTGACGCAAACTCAGGGGTGCGATCATTACGCGGGTTAAAATTTTCAAGAAAAAAAATTTTTTTGAGCACCGAAGACGCAAAAGGGCAAGTTTCGGGTGAGAATTCTTACGATGGCTATGGTAAACATAGCCAAACATACAAGTTTAGTAAGGCTTACCTTTGTAATAAATGCACACATTACATAGGCGCTACATGAATTGCACATTGCCCTTTTATTTTTCTAATTGAATAAAGGGCGCCTCACTTTATTCAGAGTCTGAATCTTCACAGTTATCGCTGTAAGCTTCAAAGTTGGAACCTCGTCACTGGGGGCATCTTCGGAGTCCCACAGAAAGTCATCTTCTGTCCCGTCCAGTGCGTTAGATATGCCGGTCTTCTTAAAGCTCTTCGCCACTACCTCGTTGGAGACACCACTCCACGCTTCGACAATCCAGGAGCAAGGCACCTCCAAGGACGGTCTTCTGATTTTGCCACTCGACGTGAAATCATGTTTGCCTGCCGCCATCCACTCTGCGTACAATCATCGAACGTTGTCCTTGAACGGTTTGTTCAGGGACACATCCAGGGGCTGTAGCAGCGACGTGAGACCTCCAGGGATGACTGCAATTTCCATGCGTCGCTCCTTCAGCTCGGCTCAAACACTATCCACAAGATGGCCTTGGAAGCTGTCCAGCACAAGAAGCGAAGGAAGCAGAAGCGCTCCTGGTGTTCGTCCCCAAACAGTCTTAATCCAGTCGACCATAAGTTCCGCTGTCATCCATCCTTTAACTTGAACGCGGATGTGGATGCCACGGGGCAAGTTTCCCTTCGGAATAGTCTTCTGTTTGAAAATGACATATGGTGGAAGCCTCCGCCCGTCTGCCGTCACTGCAGTCATTACAGTGCATCGCAGTTTCCCAGCACCCGATGTCCTTACGAGGACGCTCCGAGCACCCATCTCGTTGACTGTCGGGTTTCGGGGCATGTCGAAGGTCAACAGAGTTTGGTCAGCGTTCCCTATTTGCAATAAGAGGAAGCCATTCTCGCGGATTCTCGTAACAAAGTGATGGAAGTCAACCACCTTTTCTACATACACGGATGGGAGCCGCTGGCACTTCACGTATTTAAGGACCGCCTCCTCAACGTGAGGGAACTTGCCGGTTCTGGGTCCGCGGAGAGCCCAGCGCGTCCTATCGGTAGCCATCAGCTGCTCACGCTGTTTTTTCCAATAGCGCATTCTGATTTCGTCGACGCCGAAATGCCTGCCGGCAGCATGGTTGCCATGCTCCAGCGCGTAGTGAACAGCTTTAAGCTTAAACGCGGCCGTAAAACTCGCATAGTGTCCCATGGTGAAACGGCACCAACACAGAAAAACCAATCACAAAGCCCACGGCCGCCTTGCAAAATGCAGCAAACGTAGTGTCCGTCGAAACGTGTCGAAACATGTTGAAACGCGTTTGCGCGGGATGACAACACGTCAACCAACAGGCGGCTGCCGCTGTAACAATGCGGGACATCAAAACAAGAATGGTGACTGACAGAGCAAGCTGAACGCGACTTTTTTTTTCGCGTGAGTACATTACGTGCATTGAAACAGCTTTTTCCGTATCAGTAATGAATAAGATCATTAAATTGGTAACCATTATAAAGCGAACAAATAATAAAGCCAAGGCAAGTTTAGTTGTAGATATTTTTTTATTCTTGAAATGCAGAAAGTGATAAAGGGAAGGAAATGGGGCATCTGCTTAAGAATCTGTTTGGTGAGTACAGTCCGCTCGGTAACATTTGAAAAGTCGTTTGCGCAGCATTCGACAGATGGTGAGTCAGTCAGTCAAGAACTTTATTGAGGTCCTGAGGGGGTTTAAGCCGTTGGAGATTGCACGCGGGGAGCTCCTTGGGTCGAAACGGTAGGCGACGCCCAAGTCGGGACGGGAACGTGGTGACGCTCCGCCAGTTCTTGGGCCCTCTGGACGGCCTTGAGTTGGAGTGTGAGGTACGGGCTTTTGAGGGCTTCTTCCCATTCGGGCTCACTGGAGAGAGGGCCCTCTGGTAACGCGGTACATTGCCTAAGCATGTGCGAGTGCGATCATCATTAGCTAGATTTGGCACACGACATATGGCTGCGAGAAGTTCAGGGTGCGATCATTACGAGGGAAATTAAAAAAATTGAATTTTGATGACAAAATTAAGGGGTGCGATCATTATGCGAGTAAATACAGTAAATAAAACATTCAGGCGCAAACAAAATCTGATATTGGAGCTTCATTTCTGCTGATGATAGGAGCAGGCCTGCCATGGCATCAGAATCAACAGCAGTGCTAAGACATCAGCAAACAGCTGCCCCTAAGATGTACATACAGTAATGAGCAAAAGGCTGAGGATTACTGATGCCAAGAAAAATTTTTTTTTTGGTCACAATCAGTGCAAGTAATTAAAACAATTCCAGGTTGCATGGATCTGCTAGAAGAAATTTCTATTTTTCACTGATGCCTTGGTCTGCAAACTTGCTTGTGCATGTACAGCACCACTAAAACACAGGCATCTCGTGGTCACAACACCATGTATTGGCATGAAGGCACGTGTGAACTTATTGCACACAATAGCACCACACCATTTACATGTAGTGCGTTGTCTCTTGCACTTTCATGCCTAACACAAGCTTACACTTGTTTCCAGATTTGACCTTAAGTGGAGGTTATCAGCTTCTTTATGCTACCATTTGTTCACCACATGAGATTTGTCTTCCATTGTCATATGGTTGATTAATGTGATGCAATACAGTTGCATTCATTCAGACTGCTAGCAGTCGGGCAGGACACCATCCGATCACGAAGCCCAAAAACTGTGTATAGCTGGACTGTATGTAGGGAAAAGAAAAAGCAAAAAAGTTGCATACTTTTGTAATGGAATCCGGAAAATTTCACAAACAGTAGCGGTTGAACGCCACAAGTGACCTTCAAGTATGTATTCACATACCTGGCCTTCATACACCCAAAGCTGTTCAGAATGAATTGGCTACTCTTTTGCAACTGCAGGCTGCACAAAATATGCATGAACAATGTTGACACAGTGGTGGCGTGTAGTCTACTAGTGCCACGCAAGTGCATAGCAAAGCATCACAACAGAAGCCAATTAATCCTTTATTGACGAGTGTTGGCAACAAACCAGAAAAAAGAAAGTTCTTGATGAGTTTATGTATTGAGTGAGTTTCTGGCTAGATGTCTTCAGTCAACAATGAATGATTGGCAGCAAGCATCATTTGTTGCTTTAGAGCAGGAAAACGGGACAAGGAAGTTTTGCATGTGACTCGTTTTCTTTTGAAAGCACGGTCAGAGGAGACAGACCGATACAGGGCCTCCAGCTGTAGTGTCATACACAGTGTAAGGCAAATGAAATGCACACCAGTAGTTCACGTATGACAAGAGCTGTGGGTGGCTTGGGGAACAGCCATCTTCCCGTCTTCTGTCTGGTGTTTGTTCCCGATTGCTGGAAATGTTTCCGCAAAGTAGTTTTGCCTCTTTTCATTGATTATGCTTATTCTTGATGTGTGTTGCACATTTGGTTGAAAAATAAAGTTTTTTCTGGTATCTACGTGTACCGCTGCTAAAGGAAGCAAATCCCAAAAAGGCTCAGGTGCACCTAAGCAGTCAGTGCCCTGCACATGCAAACCTTCGCTGCCTTCTGTTGGCATTGCATGTGAAATGTGTGGCCGGCATGTAGAAGCACTGCGCAGGCACACACTTCTCGCCGCTGCGCAGTGGCCAGCACCGTCCAGTCCATGTTTAGACATAGCAAGCAAGCTACAGGAGTGAATGAAATATGCCCACCGAGAGGAGATGGGGTTCAGATTTGCTGCCAATATGTCTCAAGCACGCTCAGTTCCCAAATTACTATCGCAAAATTTGCTTTGTTGTTTCAGTGTGCGTTTCATATAATTAGATGTGGCAAAGCGAGGCATTCTTTCGCGCTGAAAAAAAATGATGCCCTGCTGATGCCTTCCTCTGTCACATTGTTTTACATGGCTTGCCACGTGGCTTGCCAGTTTTCACGTCATTTTTGTGCATCACTTGCTTGTGAATGAATGAGCCCAAACAGGAATGGTGAAGTTTGGAAACGCAAAGGGCTGCATGTAATTACAAGCCTGCGCACATCACAGGTGGACACATGCACTCCTCTGTACTGCACATTTATATCACTTCATTTGCAATTTATTTATCCGCAAAAATTTTTTTATGATTTGGGGGAATAGGAAATGTGGAAATAATTTGCTAAGTACCCTGACAATACAGGTAAGACAGCATACTTCCCAGATGGACTTGGTGCAGAACCTATTCCACACGATGCACTGCACTGTGTCGTCTGCCCTTTGAACTGTGGCAGTGGCTGTCTTCTTGCATGTGTGTGATATTTTTGTGGAAATATTGAGCTCCATAGCGCTATCTATACATGGCTGTTTATAATGAAATAGCATAGAACAAATAATAATGAATGTAACAAAGTACCAATAGGGGTGGAATGCAAAAATGACCATGTGCCATGCATTGGTTGCACATTAAAAATTCCCAGGTGGTCAAAATTTCCATAGTCCCCTACTACGGTGTGCCTCACAATTACATGCTGATGTTGGTATGTAGTACTCCAAAATTTACTTGTTTTGAGCTAATTGCGATTCCCCTTGAAATTCTCATAGAAGCCCATGCATGTAAATGTATGTAACAAACCTGTTTTAGTCGAGAGTGAAGATTTACTGATAATTTTGCGTCGATCGAGCCGAAATTTGGCGGCTCATGACACTGCTTGTAACTCATCTGAATCAGTTGTTGGAAGCTCCTGCAAGCTGTCAGCTATCTGGCAACGCCCCAAACTGGCCACGCTGCCAAGTTGGTTGTTACTGATAAGTCAGTAACCATGCCCAAACCCTATGAGAGCTATTTTGTGCATAACGAAACGGGCCGTCGCGCAAGCAGATCACTCTGTCTTGTCGCTTGACCGCTCAGTTCAGGAAATCTACAATTCGTCACTCCAAAGTGCTATGAGCGACTAGCCAATAATGTAAAGCTGGAATTGTCTGTACATCAGTCCAGTACTACCGATTGTCTCACGGAACGAGCAAATGACTAAATTTTGGTACCTTAAAGGATAAGAGCCTACTGCAAGACCTTCAAAAATATTTTATGCTGCTCTTTACAATAAAATGCATCAACCTAAATTAATAAAGCATGCATCACACCAGTTTCGGCGCGTATTTGCTGCTGTCACACCATAAACACCGAGGGAACGTCGCGCAAAGTCGTCGCTCACATAGGGTTAGACTTGCAGGTGTCGAGCGAACACGACAGCCATCTACATCGCGTCACTTGTCGTCGCGTGCAAGATCGCTTGCACGAGGTGTATAATTAACTTTTTTCTTCCACCTCGCAGTGCACTGTGTAAAATGTAATCAAAGAAAGGTTTGCCTTAGTAAAGAGCTCACATTGTGACAAATGTTTATAGTCTTTAGGTTACAGTTACACCTCTGTGTATCTTATGGCAGACATTTCAATAAAAGAATGATTGTGATTGTAGTGCAAACACAAAGGGCAGTTTTCTTGATTCTGAAATCTTTCAGCATCTGTGGCTGTAACTTTTTTAGATTACTTGAGGTGGCAACACACCTGCTTTATCGCGAAATAGGCAATTTGACCAATGAACTAGCCTTTCTTTTCATTCATTTGTGTGGCATTCTGTGTTACACTGTGCCACGACATCACTGGAATGACTCGGAATGCTTCTCTAGTCCGACCTAAGAAATGCCGCATGTGATTTGACGAATGCTGTCTCCGAGTCTGTAGTCAAATTGAGCTTTAACATGGGACAGGATGAGCTCTGAAATAACTGCTGCCTTAATATTTTCGGACGTTTTCGTAGTTGCATTTTACCATTGCTGCCTCAGAGTTCACCCAAGTGCCTGACAGCTGCTGGCAGGGTGCATAGCCTGGCTACAGTTTCGTGGGGGTCGTGGTTTGTTGGTGCTCTGTTGAAGGGACGGCCACAGGGATCCCTTGTTGCTGGAGAGCAGCAGCATGTACGAAGATGTCAAGAAGCAGGTGATGGAGGTGAACAGCAACATGGAAGAGGTGTCTCGAAAGATCTTCAAGGTCTCGCAACGTGTCAAGATAGAGGCCATTGCCTACAAGAAGCAGCAGGAGGAAGAGGTGAGCTCATTCAACCAGTGAACTCATTGTCGTTTGAGTGTTTCTTCGTTTGTGAAACTGTCTTCAATGGCAGGTTATAATTCATGGCAGTAAGGCGAGAACACTTATATGTTGCATAGGAGGGGAAACTTGCCATTGGCATAGGCACAGATGGGCAACTCATGAATTAATTCATTCATTTGTCGTCCTTATCGTGAACTTGTACAAAGAATGTGCTGGGTCAGGACTTGGTAGCCAAAGGCTAGTGGAGTCCTGTATTCTGTAAACATATAGAAGCAGCTACAAAAAATGATTACAAAACCAGTTTATCAAAATCTATACCTTAAAACATACAATTACATAAAGTAAATTATATATTTACACTTTACATATATGCTTCATGCACACATTCATTGTGTGCATGAACCGTATGTGTACAATCGCGAGATCTGCGAACTTTTGAAGCGTGCATGCCGCTCCCAGAGGTGGCCATTTTTCCTTTCTACTGCAACGATTGCGAAACTGCACAGTGCATTCAAAAATGAACTCCTGGCAGGAAAAAAGCGAATTGCTTAGAAAACAAAAATATAGTTCTCCTCCTTCATGTACGGCAGCACAGTGTGTCTGTGAGCGCCGTCGAAGGTCTTGAAAGTGGTGTTTCAAATCATCTTTAGTGGGCTAATGACGCCCAGTGGGCGCGGTATGGAAAGAGTTAAACATGAGTCTTTACTTAACAATTATTTTTGGTGACACAGTATTCTACAGTGTGCATGCTGATGTGGCTGTTCATGTTCTGTCATCCCTTGTCTATTGCTGTGCCACAATTCTAAAAAAAAAAAAAATGCCTATGTAAGTCCATTTGATATGTCCTCATTCACATGCCTTTTCTGTTCTGTTATTTGTGTATTTGTTCCTTATTATTATACTAAGCCACAAAAAGGAAAGGCATGGAATGGTATCCAACCACAGGCAGTATCTGATGGCACAAAATTCAAGCTTCGGGTGCTGCTATGTTGATTCTCTGAACAATTCTAAATAAAATTATGCATTTGACATGATTGGGTTGTCTCTGTAAGGTTCCATGTGGAGCAGCCCCGAGTTCAATTTGCTTGCATTGCTTAGTTGAATGATCCAACTTGTCGTTTTGGATACTCTTACCTAACCATACAGCATTCCATTGAATGCACGAATCATATGAAGCTTTTAGCACCGTGCTTTCCTTTAGAAATGATAAAATAATGGGGCGCTGCGTGAGCGTGAAAGTGCATGGGCATACCGGAAACTGCACATCTCTTTTTGTAGCCTTTCAAAGGATTACTGGTGTTTTTTCTTTTATTGCTATCTTTATTTCTTTTTTTCTTTTTGTCAGTGTTGTGACTGTGAAACCCTTCCGGTATCACCTCTTTATAAAAGAAAGATAACTGTACCCACATAAGTCTGACAAACAGAAATATCAAGCATTAATAGGAATATTAAATGAAAGAAAGCTGCGCAAGTTGGGAGGAATTCATGGTACTAAAAGACAAGCATGCAAAACATGGATACAAGAATGCGGATAATGCAAGACACTCTGTGTCGTCCTCCTCCTTCTTGTAGCCATGTTTATTATGCTTGCCTTTCTGTACCGAGATATATATATAGGAACCTAATTTTTTTGCAACCGGTACATGGACATGTACAAACCAATGTAGTGGCTGAAAGTAGACTCATGAGGAACAAAATAACAGTCTCATCCTCTTTGTTTTGCTGTACTCTTTTACACTAGAAGGGAGAAAATGGAATTGTTTGCACTTGTCGAATGTGGGCAAAGCAGTCATCAAAAAAAATTTCAGATGCCTCATTGGTTTAAGCTTTTTCTTAGTGCTGTGACAGCCTTCTTTAATTAGGTAATCTTTAGAAAAACACTAGAGGTGCTGATGAAACAGGTTGTTGTACAAAAGCTAATATAAGCCAAACTTTTGCAACCCTGCAAGTGTGGAAACAAACTCACAGTTTATGCATTTGTATGCAATGTGCCTTACAGGCCAAGTGCAACGAATATTCACCTTGGCTAACTTGGTTACCCAAGGCTAGTATATATATATTATTGAAGCACCCGACGTGGTTGCTCAGTGGCTATGGTGTTGGGCTGCTGAGCACAAGGTTGCGGGATCAAATCCCGGCCACGGCGGCTGCATTTCAATGGGGGGCAAAATGGGAAAACACCCATGTACTTAGATTTAGGTGCACGTTAAAGAACCCCAGTTGGTCGAAATTGCCGGGGTCCTCTACTACGGCGTGCCTCATAATCAGAAAGTGGTTTTGGCACGTAAAACACCATAATTTAAAAAAAATATATATTATTGAAGCATTCTTGACAAAGCTGCAGAGCTGCTAATTGTCTTGTTAACAGCGTTTAAATAGTGTCCAAGAAAACGAATTGTGCACATGGCGGTTAGTAGATACGACGCAAATTTCACCGCATTGTCTACAAGATTTACAGTGCACCGCAAGTGCCGCCTGATCTTGGATAACTTTTCTTGCTTGCTTTTTTTTTTTTTCGATGCATCTACTCGTATTTCAAACATGAAACTCAAGTTTGAAGGCCTGCTCTATACCTACACAATGTGATACTAAGCTGTTTATGTGGTCTGAAATTTTGTTGCTGTTGGCTTTTAAATGGCGTCGGGAAACCTAGAAAGCATATGTTGGCCACAGTGTTGTGTACTACTCGAAATGACTCCAGAGACTCAATTGAGTTTTTTTTTTGCAACACTATGTTGCCAACTATCACCGGATGGATGTGGCTCTGACAGGCTTTGGCTGCCGAGAGCCCGGACACGGCTGGCATCAAGTTTGTGTATGAGGACCCACGAGACCATTGGTGCCAGCAGTGCAATGTGGTGGTGCCAACAATGAACGAAATGTTTCGCCATTTGCACTCACCCAAGCATAAAGAGGTAAGGATGCATTGGCCACTTTTCAAAGAAGTGCATTCCCATGCTATTGCAGAAGGCATTTATTTCATTGCTGAGGAGCGTACATACAGGGTGCGGTTCAGTACAAAAGGAAATGCATTGTTTGGGTAGGAGGAACAGTTACTTGTGTAGTGATGATGACTATTTCCTTCACATGGCACGTACCCACCTTGGGGGATTAACCAAAAAGCAGGTGGTACAATTAAAGTAAGATAAGATTGTATGAAGAAATTAAGGGTAGTTAAAGTGTTGAGAGTATTGATTAGATGATGATCAGAGTTTATTAGCGTAAGGACCAGAATTGGCCAAAGAGCACCAAGTAGTGAGTAGACGTAACCCTGCATGCTGGCACTTGGGTTGTTTTCTTGTTGACTCTCTGCCATTGTAACTTTCTCAGTTTTGACACTTATACAAAAATGTTTAATGGTCTAGGACATAAACAATGTGTTTTTACCAATTTTTCAACCATGGTGGGGAATTACAATACAAATAAGCAGTCTGGAAAAAATAAGTTCAGAAGAAAAAAATATAATTGCTCTAATGGCAGCTAGAAAGGTTAGGTCTATAGAGAATCTGTAAAAATAATGCAGGTTTTACAAATTTAAACACTACATCAAATCAGCTGCAAGTTACAAGTGTGTAAATTGGGTGTTTGTGTGTGGCGCTCGGGGGAAGAAAGATGGGTACATACAGAATGTATTCATGTGTCTGTGGTGTACCGTTCATTAGTTAAATATAATTTGTGGCGTTCACACGGGCCTCTTGCGTGAGTTAAGCCCTTTGTAGTAAGAGCAGTTTAGATATCAGTGTATACATTTACTGCATCTGGCATTATATTGTGTGTACGTTGCGGCGGTGTGTATCGGGACTAAGTTCCACATGGGATTGCTGGTGGGTTACTGAAACAGAGAAATAAATAAATTGAGGTTGGTGCATTTGGTTCAGCAACATGAATTCTGTAGTTGCTGACTTGTTAGCATGGTGTAGATTGCATATTGCATTCTGTCTTGTATATAACACATTTACCATTAAAGTGATCAGCTGTGGCTGAACACAGGATGCCTCAGGGTGGAACCAACATTTTGACCAGGAGACTTGCACAGAAAAATGTTGGCTCCAATCTGAGATATTGCTTGTTTGACCTCTATTAATGTCATTGTCTCCATCCTTCTTTGAGCCTCTTCCTTGTTTAGCTCTTCTCGGGAGAGGCACTCCATCTGCTAGGAAAGACAGCTGTTGCCTTCCATGCCTCATTTCGACGGGGGTGAAATGTAAAAGCACCAGTGTAGTTAGATTTAGGTGCACATTAAAGAATGCCAGGTGGTCAAAATTAATCCGGAGTCCTCCACTACGGCGTGCCTCATAATCAGATCATGGTTTTGGCACATAAAACTCCATAATTATTTTTCCATGCCTCATGACTGCAGGGCCCAAATAGCCAGCAGATTGCAGACAACGTGCAATGTGGGTACTTCATGTGAAACACCGAGTGCACAAAACTGCCCCCGAAAAAGCACCATGCAATGATAGAAAAAGGAGAGACAGCGAGAAAAACAAAAACAAAAGAAAGGTGGGGTCTTGGCGTGAATGCCACGCAGTCCCTTAACCCTAAAAAGGCCTGTGAGGAATGTGCCCACTGTGGGGAGGGCAGCTCACCTCCCTGCACCAGTGCCTCACAAAACTTTTATTTGTTTCTATCTCAGCTATTCCTAAACCCTTTAAAAAAGTTATTCCAGTGAATACTGTCTGGATGGCACTGTACAACCTCTGGCATTACAGCCTTACAAAGGCATTGGGGTTCAAAGCTAATGAGAATGGTAACTGGTCAGCAGTCGAGATAGATAAAATACATTTGGAATGTCAGTGTACAAAAAAAAAATCAGGGAAGAGGTGGAGACAGGATTGTCATAGATAACATTGCAAGGTAAAGCAGAGATAGGCAGAGTGTTAGAGTACAATATTGTCATACTAAATAGCTTGCACAGCTCATAACCCTGACTCGATGCGGTGCCATCATCATATAGTACGACCAGAATCCTGACTGGGCCTTGCTGTAGGGTCCTTATAAAAACGGCGCATTTGCACATTGGCCATGGGTTTGGACAGAAAAGGCTCGTCAGTTCACACTTGTAAGGGTGTAAAAGGTGCGAAATGATAACAAGTGACAGCAGGACAGGAAATTGCGCATATTGTCTCATTCTTTCTTAATATTTTTCCCCATTTCTTACGCCATAAAAAGCAGCCTTAAAGGGGCTCCGAACAACCTTGTAAAAGGGGCCCTGAGCCATTTTTTTCGAAGTCGAGAAATGCATTTGAAGTTAAAATAGGCTATTTCAGAAATACTTTGCTGTAAAAAGTACTTTGCGTTCAGCAGAAGCAGAGTTACTTGCAATGAAAGGTTGCGTATGATCCCATTCATGGTGCTTCCGCTCCTTCTTCAATTACTTGCACTGCGAAGGCTACGGCGGAGTGGGGCGTCCCTGCAACGCTCTGTCTGCTGAATGTCGCCATGGCATGCATTTCAAATTTGATTGTGGATGTTAAAGTAAGCGGCACTACTTCCGATTTTGACACCTACAACGTGCCAAACGCATTTGTCTTCAGCGAGTGTGCTTAGCCAGTGGACTCTTCACGGCACACTGCAGCGGTCGCAGTATCTATGCTACGTAGCAGACCGCAGCTACATGCAACTGTAATGCTGATGCACAATGTTTGCTTTGTGCACGACAGGGCTTGAGTGTGCACTTGTGCTCATGTGCTGCAGTCTGGCTGTGCTGAATGGTGTGGACTAGCCTTCTCCTGCACCCTCTCACTGATGGATGGTAGCCACATCCAACTTATGCATTTTGAAGCACTATCAATATCTCAGTAAGAAGCGTGGTTCACCAAGGCATCTGACCAGGAGCGGCCAAGATGAGCGCGAGCTGGAAAGCACCTGTGTTGTCTGTTCCCAAGTTTTGCATGGTTCAAAGCTAGTTAAGTGTTCAAAATAAGTGAAAACTAGTGAGTCTCGATGGCCACAACACCGATAAGCAAGGTGGCCAAAGTTTAATTCCTATGCGGTCGGCTGTGGCCGAGCGTGAGCAAACGATTGTTGGCTTCTACTGGAAGTATGTAATTACTATAGAAATTTTAAAGCAGATTTTTGCTTACTTCAGCCTACCTATTAAACTGCATCAATAAATATACACAATGACAGAAATAAGTGCACTGATCCAAACATCCTCCTTGATTGATGCCAGCTATTGGCCAATAGCAGGTGCATATAGGAATCTGCTATATTACGAAATAAAGTGTCCAGAAAAAAGTGAGGAGCAGGCTTGTGTTGAAAAGAGAGTGTTTGAGAAAAAGGTGACCTCAGGCTCCGCTTGCATGCTCCACGCACCATGCACGACTGCAAAATTTGGCTGAGATTTTTACAGCAGCGTATGGTATCTGTGAACTGTTTTTTTTCACCAAACCCGAGGGATGGCTCAGGACCTCTTTAACAGTTTCCTATGTTTTGGGTGGTATAGACCATAGAGTTTCCTACAAAAATTATTAGAGGGAACTCTGTTGCTGCAATCGTTCAGGTACCCTAGAGATGATGCTTAGTGCTACATGAATTGGTCTAATCTTCGTGCTTGTGGCTTCAGAGGATCTTGTGTCTTTGTCTACTACATTTTGTCTGCAATTATTTCAAAGCAATTCATACTTTTCTAAATGCAGAAGGCAATAAGACTCTGCAAACATGCGTAATGATTACTAATTGCAAAGGTTTATATTGTTGAGGTTGGTAAATCAAAATGCACCAAACGTCTTGAAGCGAGGTCTTGCCCGCTGGGAATTTAAGCTTGAAGGTGTTCTATGCTGCTTCTCCAAACATGCATTCAGTGCATAATTGTTTAAATAATTTGTTTTTGTGCTAGGGGGTTCTCTGTTCTGAACCCACCATCGCACAATTTTATTTATGCTTCATTATTCGTTTATAACAGAGCACTTTGTTGAAAATAGCCAGTTTACGAAGTCACGAAGCCGTTTAAAGCCAGAAGGACGAAGTTTAGGCAAATCCATGTAGTACTAACCATAATTCTCACACTTGGTGAAGCACCATGCTTGTAGCTCCCATAGACACTACCACCAGAGCTTGCTCTAGTAATTATTGTACGAACCTGTATGGGTATAACTACGCCGTTGTTTATTTTCGTTTTGACTGAAGAGATGTTGACAAAAGCTATTGCAACACTGCTTCAGGCCACACCTTCTCATGATCGACCATGGGCTGAGATCGAGAAGGCAGTTCCCGCAAACCAAAAATTCCACCGTACAATTGTCTCAACTGTCAAAGGTGAGCACCTTCACATTTATGTTGGTCCTGATGAACACTGAGGAAAAGTATGTAAATGAAATTTCCACTCTGCTGGCACTTTAAAAAGCAAAGAAATCTATCTCGCAATTCATTTTTCCTGACTGTCCAAATGTCTTCATTTTTGCACATTGTCCCTGTCACAGAAATAAGTCAGTGGCTGTAAATGTGTTCATAGTTGGCTACCCGTAGTTATGTTACTTTGCATAGCAGTCTGAGTGCAGTTCGAGGTTTCATTTAGTTTCCATAAGCCTGCCTCAAGTGAGGACTGAAAGAAATATAACTAAAGAAAGTGCAGACCTTACATGGATAGACACAGTAGTGTCCCTTTTCGTGCTAAATATATGCGTGCACGCAGCCACCGGCACGTCCAGCCGGTGGCTGCGTGCACCGCCAGACTTGAAATTCAAGGAGTGCTCTACGCAGTCGAGTTCATCGTTCTTCCCCACTGTTCCCACGATATTATTTTAGGTTGGGATTTTCTCTCCCGTCACCAAGCTGTCATTGATTGCTCCCGTGCAGAAGTCGCCTTCTCTTCGCTTGGCGATGCCATATCTGATGACGTTTCGCTTTCCTGCACCAAGTTGTCCCTCACTGACGACATCCAAATACCTCCACACGCATCCGTTCTGGCACCTGTATCCTGTTTCATTGCCTCCGTCGCTACCGTACTCTTCACACCTTCGACTGCTTTCGTTCATTGCCACCTCTCACCGCTCCCAACTGCTCTGCTCGGCCTTCAAGCTGGCGCGACTCACCTTCCTGTATACAATTACTTCCCATTCCCGATCACGTTGCTTCGCGGTGAATCTCTCGGCACTGTGGAGCCTTACGACGCCATTACCACGTTGCAACTTCCTATTGGAGCGTCAGAGGTCAACACCCTCTCCTGTAGTCCCGTGACGTCCACATCGCCTGAAGGCGTTTTCAACCATGTCATCGACAATGCCTTAAACCCCACGCAACGCCATGACCTTCTTCGTCTCCTCGAGAAATTTCGCCCTGCTTTTGACAGCCATACCACTTCTCTGGGCCGAACGATGACTGTATGTCACCGCATTGACACCGGTTCTCACTCACCGCTACGGCAGCGACCATACCGCGTATCGTCGACCGAACGGCGCGTCATTGATGAGCAAGTAGGTGCCATGCTAAAGCGTGGTGTCATTGAACCATCCGACAGCCCATGGGCATCACCAGTAGTTTTAGTTAAAAAGAAAGATGGCTCGATCCGCTTTTGTGTGGATTACCATCGCCTAAACAAAATAACCCGAAAGGATGTTTATCCATTGCCGCGGATCAACGACGCCCTAGACTGCTTACAAGGCGCAGAGTTCTTTTCCTCCCTCGATCTGCGCTCTGGTTATTGGCAGGTGCCTATGGCTGCAGATGATAAGCCTAAAACTGCTTTCATCACACCAGATGGCCTATACGCATTTTGTGTAATGCCATTCGGGCTTTGCAACGCGCCCGCGACTTTTGAGCGAATGATGGACACTATTCTCCGAGGCCTCAAATGGCACACATGCTTGTGTTATTTGGATGATGTAGTAGTGTTTGCACCAGATTTTCCTATTCACCTTCATCGCTTGGAGCAGGTTTTACGCTGTCTCAGTGACGCTGGCCTCCAACTAAACTTGAAAAATTGTCACTTTGGCGCACGCAAGCTGACAATTCTCGGACATGTCGTGTCGAAGGACGGCGTTCTCCCTGATGCCGCTAAGCTCCGTGCTGTGACAGAATTCCCGAGGCCAACGTCACTAAAAGACTTGCGCAGTTTCATTGGCCTCTGCTTGTACTTCCGCCGCTTTGTTCGCAATTTCGCTTCGATTATGGCACCACTTACAGAGCACCACTTCTTCGAGGAGACCCCAATCTTACCTCATGGTCCCCGGCTTGCGATGATGCCTTTGCGACGCTACGTCGCCTGCTCACAACACCACCGATACTACGCCATTTTGATCCAACTGCTCCCACGGAAATCCATACGGATGCTAGCGGTGTTGGTCTTGGCGCTGTGCTCGCCCAGCGAAAGCCTGGCTGCCAAGAATATGTTGTTGCTTACGCGAGCCGCACTCTGACGAAAGCTGAAGCCAACTATTCCGTCACGGAAAAAGAATGTCTCGCGATCATCTGGGCCATCACAAAATTTCGCCCATACCTGTACGGCCAGTCCTTCGATGTCGTTACCGATCACCACGCACTTTGCTGGTTGTCGTCTCTCAAGGATCCCTGCGGCCGCCTAGCCCGGTGGGCGCTGAGGCTACAAGAGTACGATATCCAGGTTGTCTACCGCTCAGGCAAGAAGCACGCCGATGCCGATGCTCTTTCGCGCTCGCCTGTCCACGCCGACATTGTCAGTGTGTCCGTCCTAGACGACCCACTTCTCCCATTCGCTTCTGTCGACATGGCTTTGGAGCAGCGCAAGGACTCCTGGATTTCATCTTTGATAAATTACATCTCTAATTCACCTACACGCCCACCATCCCGAGCATTACGCCGACAAGCTTCGCACTTCGCCATCCGCGACGGAATTGTCTATCGCCGTAACTACAGTTCCGACGGCCTCAAATGGCTGCTTGTAATACCTCGGCAGCTCCGCACTGATGTATGCGCCGCTTTCCACGCCGACCCTCAGTGCGCACACGCTGGTCTCTTCAAGACCTACACCAGACTACGTCATAGGTTTTATTGGCGTGGTATGTACACATTTGTGCTAAAGTACATTCGCTCTTGCACAGAATGTCAACGCCGGAAGCCTGATCCTTGCCGCCCTTCTGGACCAATGCAACCTTTGGCGTGCCCTTCGCGACCCTTTGACCGGGTTGGGATAGACCTCTACGAGCCTCTGCCATACACAGCTGCTGGCAATCGCTGGGTCATTGTAGCTGTAGACCATTTCACGAGGTATGCAGAAACGGCCGCTCTGCCAGCCGCGACGGCTCGTGACGTTGCCTCCTTCCTCCTTCAACGCTTCGTTCTACGTCACGGCGCTCCCCGCGAACTCCTGAGCGACCGTGGCCGCGTCTTTCTCGCCGATGTCATTCAAGAACTTCTCGCTGAATGCCGCATTATTCATCGCTGTACCACTGCATATCACCCGCAAACAAACGGATTGACAGAACGCTTTAACCGGACTCTTGGCGACATGCTTTTGATGGATGTCGCCTCCAACCACACCAACTGGGACCTCATCCTTCCCTATGTCACGTACGCCTACAACACGGCACCCCAGTCAACGACGGGCTTTTCTCCCTTCTTTCTTCTATATGGCCGCGAACCTTCATTTCCTATTGACACTATTCTCCCTTACCGTCCCGACTTATCAGAGGGTACACCGGTTTCCGAAGCCGCCCGGTATGCAGAAGAATGTCGGCAACTAGCTCGCTCCCTTACAACGCAAGAACAAGTGCTACAGAAATTTCGTCATGACGATGGGCGCCCCCACCACCAGTTTTCGCCTGACGCTCTTGTTTGGTTGTGGGTTCCTCCTACTTCGACACAAGGTGTCTCCTCCAAGTTCGTATCCCGATACCTTGGACCTTACCGGGTTCTACGCCAAACTTCTCCGGTGAACTACGTTATCGAACCTCTGACGCCCCCTACGGACCTGCGTCGCCGAGGCCGCGAAATTGTGCACGTAGATCGGCTCAAGCCGTATCATGAGCCCTTCGTCCTCACGACGCCTTAGGCCTCTTGTGCGGCTCCGTCTTCAGCGAGTGGGGAAGTTGTAAGGAAGAAGAAGTGCGCCGTGCCGAGCTCCGCAGCCGGATCGCCAGCGCTACGGAAGTGGGGCTCGGGCTAGACGCTGTTCCTGGCGTGACTGGCTAAGCCTACGCTGTTGCGTCTTCTTGTCCGCGTCCTTCGTGTCGTCCACAGCCGTGTCGGACTTCTTTGCCATAATATATATATATATATATATATATATATATATATACTCAGGAAAGAGACGACGAACTTTTTGGGAGACTTCTTTTACTTAACGTTTTCGGCTGGTGGACCAGCCTTCGTCAGAGTACAGTCTGGTCCACCAGCCGAAAACGTTAAGTAAAAGTCTCCCGAAAAGTTTGTCGTCTCTTTCCTGCGTATTTTACGTCGGGTCCTGCGTGCTGAACTTTGAAGAAAACCCCTATATATATATATATATATATATATATATATATATATATATATATATATATATATATATAGAGAGAGAGAGAGAGAGAGAGAGAGAGATGCTTTCTGAAAAGAAAATAAACTGTTGGAAGTCAGCACTCTGTTCTCTCTTCTGTCCCCTCTAGTGTCTACTGAAAAAGTTTGCAGGGAGACACGAGGACAAGCGGAGAAAAAACACGGACGAGCGCTAACTCAAAACTGAAGTTTATTCCAAACACATGCACGAATACATATAAAACAAAAAATAAAAATAAGACAATCATGCATGTGTTTGGAATAAACTTCAACTGTGAGTTAGCGCTCGTTCTTGCTCGTCCTTGTTTTTTTTTTTTTTTTTCTTTTTTGGCTTGTCATCGTGTTTCCACGCAAACTTTTTCAGTATGCATTTCAACCAACTAGCCCAACTACCGTATTTGCTTGCATAATGATCGCACTCGCGTAATGATCACACCCCTGAATTTTGTCGTCAAAATTCGTTTTTGTTTTTTCTTTCCTGTGTAACAATTGCACCCTGAACTTGTCGCAACGATATGTCGTGTGCCAAGTCTAGCTAATGATGATTGCGCTTACCATCTGTTAAATGCTATGCGAACGACTCTTGAATCATACCAAGCGGTTTGCACACACCCAACATTCTTAAGCAGATGCCCCATTTCTTTCGTTTCATCACTTTCCGCACTTCCATGAAAAAAAAAAAAGCCACAACCAAGCTTGCCTTGGCTTTATTATTTGTAGGCTTCATAATTGTTTTGATCAAGAACAACAGCATAAAGGGCGCCTTTCGATTCTTCTCGTCTGCGCTGGTGGGCATGCAGCAAATCGTGAGTGGAAACGATAGTGGCCACGTTTGCACTTATATGTTGGAAGTGTGCCCTATTCATACTCCGAGGCTTGTAACGCAGCTAAATGCCCACCCTTAGCGGAAACGTGCCGTATTAGGATAGCAGTGAAGACAAATGTCGCAGTTTCCGCAGCATGCCCGCCACGTGTTTCTATGTCACTAGCAGCTAAGCGCACCCATCCCTGTTTCTGTCCCCTCAAAGTGGACATGGCAACGTTATTGTCCCAAACTAGGCGATGTTAACAATATTATTCATTACTGATACGGAAGAAACTGTTTCAATGTGCGTAATGTAATAATGACAAGAAAAATAATCGCATTCGGTGTGTTCGGCTTGCTCCACCAGCCGCCATTTTCGTTTTGGGGTCCCTTACTGACAGCGGCAGCCGCCTGCTTGTCATCCTGAAGCAAATGCTGGATGAAAAAAGAAAATGTTTCTTTTCGTGGGAAATTTAACCTGCATAATGATCGCACCCCTGAATTTGCATCAATTTTTTTTTACAAAAAAGTGCGAGCATTATGCGAGTAATTACAGTATCTGCTCCCCTCTGGTGTCCTTTCTTTTTATTAAGTTTGTTTTGCCAGCATGCCCAATCTTGCACCCCTTCTAAAGTTGGATGTGCCACGTTGGCTACCATATAAAGTCAAATCTCGATATAACAAATCATGTGGGACCGCCAAAAATCGTTCGTTATTTTGAAATATCATTGTAAGGAAAAAATTGCGGTTATAAGCCAGTGGTCAAAACTAGAAATGGAAGTGACGTACCTTGGCAGTAGACATGTGTACAGACAAGCATACTCTCAAATAAAAATGTTTCACTCACTTCAAAGGTGCTTTATTTGAAGAAATCAGCGATTTTCTTCTTGTGCGTGCAGCACGCACGACTGATAAAAATGTGTCTACATTTTTCACTTTGCGTAATACCTCATCGGGTACGTCATCGAGTACGGGCACCAAGCGATGAGCGTGCGGACTTTGTTCATGTGCACTAAAAACATCCATGTTCGACACAATCTCATCTTTTGTATTCGGTGACCCACAGTCGTCTTCCTTCGGGTCGTCATCGTCACTGGAGACGTCGCGAATGCAGTTAACAATCTCCTCAATGTCAGGTCCGCTGCCGTTAGTGCTGCGCTGTTGCTCTCCATGTAGTCGTCGAAGGAAGAGACAGGGGGCAGCAGTTCCGCAACCTCGGTCCACGGGTCTTTTAGGTTGTTGTCAGTCACCTCCAGGTCATCTTCAAGCTGCACAGGCGCTTTGACAAGCCCTGCTTTACGCCAGCAATTGCTAATGGTGGACGCCTTCAAAGTCCACCGAGCTCCCGTTAGCATTTCCGCTGCCTGACAAATATTGATTGCAATCAGCTGCTTTAGACAGAAGTTAATAATCAACTACTGCACAAGGCGCTTACAAAATTCTGCCTTCACACTTTCTATAAAGCCCTGGTCTAGGGGTCTCAGCTAGGACGTGTTGTTTGGCGGCAGGAACTCCAAGCAAACGTGCGTCAAGCTAAGATTCGCAACGGGAGCAGAGCAGTTTTGACAACTAGTAGAATTCTTCGATCATCCCTTCTCATTTGGTCGTCGAATTTGGTGAGCCACTCGGAAAAAGTTCTCTGGTCATCCAGGCTCGCTTGTTGGCGCAGTAGTCGTACGGTACTGACATGACGTTTTTCATGCAGCGAGGTTTTGCGTACTTGCCGATGATGAGTGGCTTAATTTTATTCATGCCTGTTCCATCGCAGCAGAGAAGGACTGTCATGCGATGATGCGACTTCTTCCCTCCTTTGCACTGCTGCCCTTTGATGTGCATCGTCCGATCTGGCACGAGCTGATAAAAACATGTGGTCTCATCCGCATTGAAAATATAGTTTTAAGAGTACGATTCAGCCACCTTTAGGAAATAATAATTGCACCAGGAATCTGCACCTTCTCTGTCAGCAGTCTTTTCCTCGCCCGAGACTACCTGCCAAGTTTTCCGTTCCTTTGGCGGAAACGAAAAAGCCAACCCGCACTGTCATTGAACCCAGTTATTTCAAATGCATTGGCAAATTTGCGGGCTTTTTTGGGAATATTGAGTTACACGTGGGAACGTTTTGCAGTCTGGCATATTTGAACCATGGGAGAACAGCTTGGTCCACATTTTGAATGTTTCCCAGTCGCAGCCGTTTCCTCATAGGCGCGAGTTGCGACTCCCGGTGAAGCTTCACAATGTTGTCTCGGTCTTTCAAAATGGTCACAACGGTCGATGGGGCAATGTCACACTGTCTGTCTGTCACACTGTCACACTGTCTGCACACGTTGATGTACTTTTTCCGTGCATCGATTTCCTGCAATCGGCCCAATTTGTCCTGCATCAAAAATGCATCAAGATAAGAAGATAAAGAGGCAGTTTTAAAGTAATAAACGCTTCTCAGGGTCTACACGACAGACACTGTCTATCAAGAAACAGCCTAGTATTTTATTCTGAAAGTGTTGTAAAACAGTTGCAAAGTGGTGTGTCCACTACCATCAACCACAGGCTAGTTTAAATCACCATTGCCATTATAGAGCTGGACAAAGCCAGATCAAGCGACCAAGACATGCCACCATTTTATGTCGCTAGCTGGTTCACACAACAGCCATCATGACTCAAATTTTGAACTCTAGGCACTAGAAATGCCTGGCGAAAAGTAAGTTTCAACTATCTTGGCATTACACAAGTATCTGGCTCACTACTTACCATCATGCCAGAAGGCAATTGACATGTTATAATGAGAATGTCAATTTAGAAAAGTGACCCGAAGAGCTTGCAGCGTGTCTAACTCATTAGCTGCTTAGGTGCAAGAAATTGCAGCTAAGGAGATTTCATTATGTTTCAGTATGGTGTGTGTACAAATATGAGTTGTTTTCCCCTCTTTCAATTTTGAAATGTCCTTGAGTTTGAATCAGATGTTCTGTACGAACCCTGCGACTGTACTTGTTTCTACAAAGCAGTTTTTAGTTTTGGCACCAAGGAGGTGGATGCGTCGGGACACATAGGCTGATTACTGCATATACCTTATTGCATATGATAAGAAGCTAACAAACAATGACACCGAGAAGAACATAGGGAAAATTACTTGTACTTACTAATTGAATTGAAGAAATGATAAATTAAGGGAAATGAAAGTGGATGAAAAAACAACTTGCGGCGGGTGGGGAATGACCCCACGTCTTCGCATTATGCGGCACCATTTTCCTATCCACTTTCTTCAGTATTTATGTTTTACTACTAAAACCCCGGTAGTGTTAGCCGGCGCCACACCTTGACAGCGGATGTGGAACATGCGTCACGAGTACACAACTCACATACTCGGGACTCACCACTCGCAAACCTTGGTAGCGGATGTGGAACATCCTTTCTGCCGCAGGCGTCACAACTACATGATTCAAGTACTCATGACGCCTGCGGCAGAAAGGATGTTCCACATCCACTGCCAAGGTGTGGCGCTGGCTAACACTACCAGAGTTCTATTAGTAAAACATAAATACCTAAGAAAGTGAATGGGATCGCATAATGCAAAGACATGGGATTGTCCCTCACCTGTGGCAAGTTGTTTTTTCATCCACTTTCATTTCCATTTATTTATCATTTCTTTAACTCAACTAGTAAGTACAAGTAATTTCCCCTATGTTTTCCTTGGTGTCATTGTTTGTTGGCTTTTTATGATATTGTTGTGAAGCAGTGGGGCAAGTCATAGTATGACTATGAACAAAGACAATTATTTGTCAAGAAAAGTGTGCAGCAGGTTCAGGCAGCCATATTGTGCACCCAGTGTTGCTGCAACTTGTAAACACTTGTTAATACACCTGCATTTCACTAATTCTGCCCCGTGGCATTTTGGTGAAGGGGGAAGTGATTAATAAAAATTGGGCCCCTTGTTTAACCCCCTTTCTTCTTGCTTATTGCATATAATGACAGTAAATTTTGGTCTGAGTCTTGATGGCAACAGTCTGTCAATGATGCCAGGTCTGGCATTACAAGATGGCTTTAGTATGTCAAATTAAAATATCTTGTGTTTCCAAGAGCGATTAATTAGTTTAGTTGGCATACGGGAGGAACACCGACTAGAAAGGCAAGCACTAATGCAAGTTTATGTCAGTGTGTTTTCCTTCCTAGCCAATGTTCCTCTTTTAGTGTAGGATTTGATGTACATAGTGCAAGAACAATGAATTATGTTTCCCAATTTTCACATTTCCTAAATGTAATCCTTGCCTTTGGTGGGTTCTACAACTTTGAAAATGCTTGTCAGGACTCTCTTAAGGCGTAGTAATGGTAGTGCCACATTTGCTTCTTAGTTGATAGTGCCTTAGTTGTTTGTGTAAGGTCCGTACCTCACTTCAGAGTGCACAAATGTGAAAAATTGTTTTCACATGCCATGAGCATAGCTGGGTTTGGTGCTTCCAATATTGCATGAGTGTGCCATTCTGATCTGCGAGGTCATACGCCTGCAGTGATTAAATTTTGCAAACTGCTACAAGATGGCACTAGTTCTGTTATACCGACAATGGCATCATTATACCGACATGGCAATGCCGGACTGCGATTGCACTGTAACATAAATCCAGAATGCCTCAAAGTTTGTACTGAGGCATGTTTATCTGCAGTGTGCTTTCAGATGCATCAAGTGGGCATTGCTAAAAAAGTGTGCACATGTATTTTGGGCACCTGTCGTGTGGATTCGTGTAAGACTGCCTTCAAGAGCGCAAATGTGATGTGTAGCTCAAGCAGTAATGGAAGGCACGGAAGGCAGCCAGCATTGAGACAGCACCGTTAAAGTGAGCTAGTCAAACAATGAGTGCAGCAGAAGCTACGAGGACAACTGAATAGAAGTGTTCACATAGTTGTCCCCTAGTGGTTGCGTTTTCATTGCCATTAATGCCTGAAGGCATTACAGAAAGGAGTGAAGAAAAAAAATTACATAGTCAGGATTTTTAGCTACTAGTGCATGCAATAATAATCGTCGACGGTGGACTTAAATGCAGAAGTGCTTGAAATGGTGAGGAAGGAGGTGGGCAGGTGGTACCATTCCTTAGATGTCTTTAGCAAAAATGAATTAGAAAATTAGTATGGAGCGAAAAGGGGCTTCAACTTTATGACGGTGATTAGTACAACAACACAAATAAGATGGCTCATCAGAAAGTTCATTTTTCAGATGTAGATTATGAAAAATCATTAATAAACGAAATACTTTATTATTCTTATTTATTAAGCGTTATTCTGCATAGCAGTCTGGGTGCAATTCATGGCTTCAGTGAATAGCCAAAGCCTGCTTCGTGTAAATCCCACAACCTGCAAAATATACATAAAAAGTAATTGTGGGCCTTACAAGAGTAAGTGCGGTATTTGTAGGCAACTTTGTTGTGCTACCATTGAGTTCTATCAAGCCCCATCATCATCGCACTATCTATACTTTGCAGGTGTTCAATTCCTGGTTGGCACCTCTGGCTATTACTGCAAGCTCTGCAAGGTGATGAGTGGAGATTCGGCCATGGCCCGCACCCACTTGCATAGCCTTGAGCACAACCAGAACTACACGGTGCGTGAGCAGGGCCTACACGAAAAGTGTTGCTGTGGCTCATTGGTACTTAGTCATAGAGGAACATTTGTGTGAATTGCTCTCTTCTCCCAGCAGTGGTTGCATTTGTATGCGCAACTTGTTTTTGCCGGTACTGGCAAGAGAAAGAAAGTCAAGAACATTGAGATTTGGGTAAATTGAATCCTCTGTACTCGTTATGGCTGCATTTCAGTTTAATGTGTCGGAAGTTTTGCTACACATAACCACTCTGCTGATTGCACTACCTTGCTTGGCAGGATGTCAGACAAGTTGCATTCCATCGCTAATGGCAAAGGAATAGCATTTAATGCATTAGGGAATGCACTTCCTGGGGGCTAACAATCTATGCATCTATGTATGTTTGTATCTAACTGTTTTCCCACCTAATTGGGTTACTGAGTATTCTGGAGTCGAATAGGTAGCGTGTCGGGCTGTTATGCTGAGGGAACAGGGTTCGAAACCAACCATCAGACCAGCTTGGGTCACTGAGTATGTGGCAATGTATACATACATGCTGCTCTTGTACGAGCCTCTTTCAGGCCGACATGAGTGATTGTAGATGTGGGAGTGGGTGGGTACTGATGTTTGAAGAAACTCTTTGACGTCAACTTGGAGCACTTGGTATGGGCCACTCGCTCTGTGCTGGTCTTCAATGAAACATACATTTTTAAGGCCATGCTTGCTTTGCAGTGGTGGCACTAGATGGCGCCAAGTGTTCTTAGGGAAGTGCGATAGAGGAATCCTGCTACAGTAGATGTCTCGTATATAATCATTTTGACAGCGGCAATACATTGTGTTGCTATATTGATTCAATGCTAAATGCGTTACCATTCACAGTCATCGTGAGATTGGTTCTGCTGATATTTTTTCTTTCTTGTAATGTCTGCAGCCAATGATAAATGTGCACAGTGTTGCTAACATGGTAGCCATTAGCAAAGCTGCCGCCATTCAGCGTGTTGCCTATGTTCCCTTTTGTTGAACGAGACACTTTCTAGGCTTTATGAATGCTGTATAGATCCGCTATTATGATTTTCGGCAGCTCCACATCAAATGGCAACTTTCACCGGTGGGAACTGACTAAGCAACACTGTTAGGCCTAGCTGCATAGTATGGCCATGATAAAAATTTGCCTGCCAATGGGGTGGAGAGCGCTCAGCCATTGGGACAAGCTGGCCGTCAGTATCTTCGGAACAGTAGACCTTTTATTGATCAGGCGTGTAATCACAGGCTAGCTGACGGCCATAGAAGCTGAGATGATTTGGATGAGAGTATTTGGATATTACAAAAAAAAAAAAAGCGAGTTCAGCTAATGTATTTATCATCAAATTTACCACTCGGTATGCCAAAAGCATCACTTCCTCCTTTCCCCCCACAATAAACTACATTTGTATGGAGGGGGTATCGGTTCAAGATTTCCTTCCATGAATGTGAAATTAGTAGGGGCGTGCAAATACTTCAATAGCAATTGATTTGCAAATTGAATGTATACTACAGTCCAACCTCGTTATAATGAAACGGGATGCAGCGAAATAATGGATACAGTTAGAACCTAATTGATGTGATCCCGTTTCATACACTTTTCTGTCACCAACATTGCAATCGAGAGCACAGAAAATGGCAAGCTACAGCTATGCTTCTTTTTTACTGCTTGATACGTTCCTGGACAATGCTATCCTTCGGCACTAACATTCAGTACATAGTCAAACTGCAATTGTATGATAACGTTTTTTGCCTACTAAACACGCGACAATGCCGGTGCGCACTCAGTTTTCTATTCCAGTACCAGCAAATCTTCTTGCAGGTCGTTATCATCGTCCACCCTATTGTGATACCTATCTGTGTCACAGCGCTAGGGGTGCAGTGCCATTGGAATCGTACTGCACGCGTTAAATAAAACCGTAACTAGGCTGGCTTCAGAAGCAGCAATTGAAGTGGGAGGTAACTCGCCAAGGCAACCAATAGGTAAGCTCTCCCAAGCAAGGAAGGACCTAATAAAGAAACGACAAAGAATGAAAGTGTCCAACTTAAGAGATCAGATAGAATTTACGCAATTGTCAGAACTGATCAACAAGGAAAAAAATAGGGGATATTCGAAATTATAACAACTTAAAGAAATTAAAATAAATAATTAAAAGAAAGACTGAGGGAAGCAGTAAAAATGGATGCAGCGAGAAGAAAACTTAGCATAGGACAAGCCAAGATGCATGCATTGAAAGATAAGCATGGCAATATGATCAGCAATTTTTAAGATATAGTAAAAGCAGCGGAAGAATTTTATACTGACCTGTACAATACCCAGAGCAGCCACGATACCTCCATTCGAAGTAGTATTGAGCAGGTCACAGAAGCTTCTTCTATAATTAATGATAAAGTTAGAAGGGCCTTGCAAGGCATGAAACGAGGAAAAGCGACAGGAGAGGATGGAATGACAGTCGATTTAATCAAAGATGGAGGAGACATCATGCGCAAAAAACTTGCCGCCCTTTATACGAAATGTCTCACTATTTCAAGGGTCCCAGAGAACTAGAAGAATGCCAACATTATACTAATCCACTAAAAAAGGAGACGGTAAAGAATTGAAAAATTATATGCCTATTAGCTTACTTCCAGTATTGTATGAAATATTCACCAAGATAATTTCCAATAGAATAAGGGCAACACTTCACTTCAGTCAACCAAGAGAACAGGCTAGCTTCAGGAAGGGATACTGTATAATAGATCATATCCATGGTCATCACTCAGGTAATCGAGAAGTCTGCCAAGTACAGTCAGCCTCTTTAAGTGGCTTTGATGGATTATGAAAAGGCATTTGATTCAGTAGAGATACAAGCAGTCATAGAGGCATTACGCAGTCTAGAGGTACAGGAGGCTTACATAAATATCTTGGAAAGTGTCAAGAGAGATTCCACAGCTACCTTATTTATCCACAAGAAAAATAGAAAAATACCTATAAAGATAAGGGTCAGACAAGGAGACACAATCTCTCCAGTGCTATTCACTGCATGCTTGAAAGAAGTATTCAAGGTATTAAACTGGGAAGGCTTAGGAGTAAGGATTGACGGCGAATATCTCGGCAACCTTCAGTCGCAGGCAACATGGTCCTGTTCAGCAACACTGGGGACGAGTTACAACAAATGATTGAGCACCTTGACAGAGAGAGCGGGGTTGAAGGTTAATATGCAGAAAACAAAGATAATGATGAATAGCCTGGCAAAGGAACAAGAGTTCATGATCGCCAATCAGCCTCTAGAGTCTGTGAAGGAATATGTTTACCTAGATCAGTTACTCACAGGGTGGACCCTGATCATGAGAAGGAAGTTTACAGAAGGATAAAAATGGGTTGAAGCACATATGGCAAACATTGTAAGATCCTAACTGGAAACTTACCATTATCATTAAAAAGAAAGGTGTACAATCAGTGCATTTTACTGGTGCTAACATATGGGGCGGAAACTTGGAGACTGACAAAAAAGCTTGAGAACAAGTTAAGGACCACGCAAAGAGCAATGGAATGAAGAATGTTAGGCGTAACATTAAGAGACAGGAAGAGAGTATTGTGGATCAGAGAGCAAACTGGGATAGCCTATATTCTAATTGACATTAAGTGAAAATAATGGAGCTGGGCAGGCCACGTAATGCGTAGGTTAGATAACTGTTGGACCATTAGGGTTACAGAATGAGTACCAAAAGAAGGAGAGCGCAATCGAGGATGCAGAAGACTAGGCAGGGTGATGAAATTAAGAAATTCGCAGGCACTAGTTGGAGTCAGTTGGCACAGGACATGGGCAATTGGAGATTGCAGGGAGAGGCCTTCGTCCTGCAATGGACATAAAATAGGCTGTTGATGATGAAGATGACAAACCCAAACTCACTGCCGTTCCCTGCTGAAGGCAGCACGTAGTGAATGTTACGTTTTACTCTGGCGGCATCGTATTCTGGCGTTGCCCACCAGCTCAATCTTGCGATTTTGTTTTGGTTTTCGATCGCCGTCTTAAAACACTTGCAATAGAAGAACCACAATGCACATCTCGGGCCCCACTAGGTCGATGCGTGTTGGTGTCTCGAGTCGCAACAATTCGCACGGAGTGAGCATGGGAAAACTTCCCTCCAAGGAGCCATGATTGAATAAGCTGCTGACCCAGGCTGAATTTGAGAGTGTCTCATATTACAACTATTCACACAATGCTTTCTACTGCGTAGATGCCAGCTAACAGTTTAGCGTGCCAAATATTTACTGACGTCGGATTGTACGTCTTCCCAGGTAGTAAGCTTTTTCTCGCGTTTCTTCCCAAAATGCATGAACGAGATTCTATATAACGAATTAACTGAAATTTTTATATAGATCTATGTATTTGAAAGTGTGTTCTAGCGAAGTACTAAAATCATCCTGCCACTGGATATATAGACTAGATTTTTGCCCGAAACAAAAAATACGAGAGGGTTGCACGACGAATATATTGCTTTCTGCGGCATTCGGTGATCAAGTTCAAAATAACTCTGTGCTCGTGTTGAATGTGCCGTTGAGCAAAACTGGTTTTTCTCACCACTGAGCATAAACAGCGGCTGATTATTGTAGCCATTCTCTCTCGCTGTGATGTTGCACAGGGTCAGCCTGGTTCAATAGAGGTACAATAGAATTTTTATTTCCATCAAAATAATGAAGGAGGCTATAGGTAAAAGCTGCCCCTAAGAGCAGCTTGACAGGAGACCACAGCCCTCTCAGTACAATACATTCAGCTATAGCAGCAAACGCAAGACATTGCACTAAATGCGGAAACACATGTCAACCAGATGGTTAAAGAAAAAGAGAGAGGGAATGTGTGATTGACATCAAAACTTTTGTGTACTGAAAGAAGTAAAATTAACACAGCGATTTGTTACACAAATTGAAGCTGCATATTCACTGTGCTGTGTTGTGCTCCACATGCTGCTCGACCATGACAGCAGTACGTTTTCGTCAACAGCATCATTGTTTCACTGGTTCATGACATTATAGACGAGCAAAGGCGGAAAGCAGAAACGAAAGATTGTCACACTGGAACAGCAGGCAGCTATCGTAAAGGCAGTCAGGTCAGGTGCTGAAAAGTGGTGTGTTTGGCTGTTTTATTAAAATTTCATTAAATCTGTGTCCGTATGGCAGTTCTGTGGGCCACAATGCTGTTTTATTCTAGGCATGTTTCGATACACTTGTGCACCCCATTGGGCGTATATTACAGTAAAGGGCAATAATAATTATAGTGGAAGTAATTATGGCTCCTTCAACTTCATTATAACAAGGTTTTACTGTGTGTGTGTGTTTTTTTTTTTTTTGGATACGGTCGACGACCAATAATTCGAACTCCACGGGGAACGTAAATAAGTCTGGACTATCGAATGTCCGAAAAACTAATGTATTCAAAAATATCACTTTATTTATGGAAATAAGTGGTCGATGCATTGCTGCACGCATGTCCACTTACATGCAACCAAGCCTGCCTGTATTTCTGCCAGTTTTTAGTTAATTATAGCCACCAGAAGGCTCTCAGATCATATCAGATACACGTGTTCAAGCATGTAAGTTCATAAATTTGTGCACACATTTTGGAGCTTTTTCTACACTTGAGTTTAAACACACAGACAAGCTTGCTAAGTGCATTTGTGGTTGCTGAGAGTTAGTCGCCCATGGACTGAAGCGGCGCTTGGTGGCGGCAGTCAAGCTCGTATGCATGATATCAGTCCCTCGCTATTGAGCCTCCCACACAAACATATTAGCGGCAAGATTTCTGCGAAGGCTAGGAACTTATTATCACATCAGTCAGTAAATTTTTGTCATGGGCACACTGCGTAAACCATCAGGCCGATTGGCATTGCTTCGTCAGATGTCAACAACTAAAGTTGCAGTTTGGGGCCAAATAAACGCAGATATATTCGGAGTGGCTGGAGAACACTTGAAAAATCGACAAACTGCCTCGCCAACGAAAGCTAGCAGCAATCGAAGTTTACACCAGTTTACACATGCTACGTGCAGCCAATATCCTCACGACATAACTTACGACGCTCCGTGGCAACCTCTCGTTCCAGATGCCATTCGTGGATTCACATTACACGCTCCTCATATTTTTGAGCAGCCCATTACAAGACTGCTCTAGTGCGCTGATCGGCCGTCTGACACAGCGGACTGCAGGTAGACATGAAGCAGGCCCCGTCGCGCGATCTTGTGGCCCTTTCAATGGCCCTTGTGGCCTTTTTCAGAACCTTCAACAGGTAGCAAACAATGCTGAACCTGGTCGGTGCAGAATGCTGTTGACCCAAGCTGCGCCTACGATGTCTGCGTTTAAGTGGCGAGATACAGGTACATGATCGGCAGTCCGCACTTTCGTCTATCAGGCTAATTGGTCTTAACGCGTTGACAATCGCCCACAGAGGCCACCTGCAACGAAGATGGGAAAGCACTTCTTTTTTATTCAGGATAACTGGAAAGTGCAATTTTTTAATACCCTAGTCACACAAGGCACTTTTGATGGCTATTGAGCGCCATTTGGATCAAATTTCTTGAATGCAGCTGGCTCACGGAAAGCCTGTAGTTGTCAGGAAAAAGAGCAAATTTTCTTAATAGTAGCTTGCACCAGAGGATGTTGTTTTCTTTAAAGATTTATCTCAATGACAGTGAGACACCAGAAGGCAAATTTATGCCAGAGCTAGGAAATTGCGAGCCCTTAGACCATCTTAACTTCCTATTCATTGTCACTGCTAATCCCTTCAGACCACCTAATTCTGTCTGTTGAGAATATAGCTGTCATTTATTTGTTGCAGATTTAGCATTATTAAAGACATCCAGCAGCAGAACAGATATGGAATCCTGAAGTGTTTAGTGAGTTTTGTTGGGTGCACTGTTATGGACGAGATGCTTGAACTCCAAAACATTATTAGCTGTATCAACCTCGAGCTAATAGTGCATGGGCTAAAGCAAGCCACTTCATAAATTTGCCTAGCACAAATTATTATTGTCAAAAATAAGAAAACTATAAGAAAACCTAATACGTGGCAATGTAAAACGTTGTAGCAAACATGCGATCGTCAATGTTGAAACTCTTTTGACTAAGGCACTGGCACATATTAGAGCATAGGTCCCATCAGAAGTGTCTGAAGATGTTTGTGACATGGTTAAGACATCAATACTTTCATTAGGGTTTCTTATTTTGAGGCATTTTCTTCGTGTACAGTTGTACGTGCAGTGCCTGAAGAGGTTATTCCTTGCTCTCGGCCGTGCATTTTTTTTACTTGGAGTTTTTTCCCTTTCCAGAAGTACATTCTGCTGAATCCATTCTATGAGCGTCGGTGGAAGATGGAGAAAGACATTGCTCTTGGTGCTGCCATTAAGGAAGAAAAGGATAAACAAGAGAAAGATAAGGAGAAAGAAAAGGAAAAAGACAAGGAGAAAGACAAGGAAAAAGACCGCGAGAAGGACAAGTCAAGGTCACGCTCACGCTCGCGCTCTCCATCTGAGCACGGTTCCTCGAAACGGCACAAGTCAAACCGTAAAGAAGAGCAAGAGAAGATACGACGAAAGAATGAGGAGCTGCAAAAGGCAGAGCGTGAGAACAGCCGTTCAGTTAAGGAATTGGACGATGCTGAAATGAATCCGAAGAAGGGCGTGAAGGCCAGCTCACCGCCACCTTCCAGGCCAACTTCAGGCGGAAGTGGCATCAAGCTTAAACTTCTGAAGGGCCAGAAAATGCAGAAGCAACCAGCTAAACAGACTCCAGTTGTGATCATTGGCAAGGCACCTTGTTTCCGGCCTTCGTTCCTGTCTGGAAAGGCTAAAGTAGGATCATCTTCAAATGCGACCACAAAGCAAGAGGAAAGCAAGCCGTATGGTCCTGCACTTCCGCCAAATTTGGCTTCGGCTTCAGCTGCAGACCTTGTGGAGGAGGCTAAGAAGAACGAAGCAGCCATGGAGATCCCGCTTCCCACTTCTGCCTCAGAGGGTCAGTTGAAACTTGACAAGTCTTTTACTAAAATCTTTTTCTGATGGGGTTCTGTCAGAAACCTGTCAGGTTCTGTCTGCGTGTTTTATTGAGGAAGAAAATCAGTGCATTTTGTTATGTTTTCCATTAGAAATGCAGCCGTGGGACCCACCCCATTTCAACCTGTATTCCATTCTTCATGTGGTTTAGGAATAAAAGCTGCTGATTTGTACATAAATTAAAACACTCAACACCTGGTTTTTGTCTTTTTGCCCATGCTCAGCTGTTCGGCCTCTGTCTTCCTGTATACAGCCTACGCAATCCACTGACACAGAAAAATTACATTCCGAAGCACGGCGCCATGTCGTCCTGGTGTCCTGTGTCTGGAAGCTGCCACAAGTGAATATATGAAAGCAAACCACAACTTGCTAACAGCCATTATGCACCTATAAATATGTATCATCTTGTCTCGGTTGCTTCATTAAGACGATGAATGTTGCCATACATACATATATTTTTTTTCTAAACTCTGCCTTAAATATTTTTCACTCCATCCAGCTTATTTAGATGTATTTCCACGAGTGCTTGAGGTTTTCAGATCACAAAGTGGATTAGGGCTGTGTGCAATTTTAAATATTGTAATGCTCCAGACATAGCACACTTGTAGTCCTTTACATTACATGACATGTGCTTTTCAACTGCATTGAAAAGCAGTAAGCCTCCGCTTTGAAATTTTTTAGGAAGTGAAGCACTTCACAACATCCTAATATTCATACTAATTATGGGGGTCACTCTGCCCTGTTAAACAACTCTAGGCCCTGATCAACTATGTAACGAGCTCACAGCTGCACGAACGATACCCACATACAACATATTCAAGACACTGTAAAGCATACGTCTGTCTTCATGATACTACTAAATATGTTTCTTGAGCTGCTTCTAAAACGTGGCCTGCGGATAGCTGTGTTTTCATATGCAGTGGTTTGTCAAGACCGCTTTATGTATGTACACACATACTGAGTGTTTATTATATGAGTGCCAGATATTCGTGCCTCTTCCACTAAACCCCTAGCTGATTTTTGCTCTAGTTCCACACGCAGTTAGCATTTTGCAGTGGGTTCAGTTTAGCTTCACGTCTTTGCGCGTTACTTGCCTGTTTCATTCACAATACAGCCGTAGTGTGTTTCGTTTACGGCAACACCACTAAAATAAACCTTGATTTTGGTTCAGTGGATCAGTAATGCCATCTTTCACCACTATAATCAATACATCTTTCATTATAAAGGTGACAGACAGGCCCACTGTTTTGTTGAAACAAAATAATCTTTTTTGTGGCATTGCAACAGGCGATGTGCACTTGAGACTTGTGAATGAAACTGGCAAGGGGTAGTCGCAAATGTACTATCAAAATGAACCCTTGCAAAATCAAAAATTTGAGCATAAGGGGTCTTGCTGGAATAGTAATCTACACATGACACTCCTGTTTGTGCAACACTCAGCACATGAACTGCATCTTTCATCATACAAAGACCATTGCTAGTCTCACCGGAAGCACTTTCCAAATTTGCTGTACATTCCAGCAAGCTGCCACTTCTCTGAGGAGTGCTCATACTGGGCATGAGGCAGGGCTTCGTTAGTGCAAACGAACCTTAGGTGATGGCAGCTTGATTGCGTAGGCTGTGTGCAGCCTTGAAATAGGCCATGTCGGGCACATTTGCAAATCATGTCAAACAGTTGAACCCTGGCAAAAAGTCAAAAAACAAGGTGGTCAACGAGAGCTGCATAGCTGCTTCTTGTATTTTGCATTGTGAAGGTGCTTATGGCCAGTGCACCATGTTGTAAATCCTTTAAACCACTTCTTTAGAATATAGTTGCACACTGTATTTTACTCACAGTGGTGAAAAACACTCATGAGTAGCGACACCTGTTAGTGATAGTTCCATTGAGGTTGCGACTCAATGCTATGCTCGGTGCAATATTGATAGACCTGATGTGCATTTGTGGCAGGCATGGGTATTTTCCTCTATGCCGTGTTCCCCAGCTTATACTGCTGTCCATGCATATGCGTGAAAGGCAGCAAGCAAAACATTAATAACATTGAAAACAAAGGATTTTATTTTTTGGATTTGGTTCAAGAGGTCACACTCGCATTATACAGGGTATTCCACTGTTATGAAAAACACCTCGTGTTTATTCAGTCCAACATAGCCTCATCTCATCCTTTTGGTGAATAATGTTGCTGGTAGTCTAATGCGTATAATTACCGAGTGTTGCATAAATAGGAGCACTAGCTAAACCACTGGTTAACTTCAGCTGAAATTTTGCTCAGTGGTAACATTTCACTGTGGGTTCAGTTTAATACCATTTTGCAAGCATTGCTTGCCTGTCTTGTTCACAATAAAGCTAGAATGTATGCAGTTCGCGGTGATGCCACTGTAATGATGCCACTGTAATGATGCCACTGCTGTAATGGAATAGTGGAGCCATCTGCCATTGCTGTAGCAGGATGTGTTCTTCATTGCAGTGGCAACAGGGAGCACCATCATTCTGTTACAGTGATATAAAAATTTTTTTTTTAGTGGCGTCCATGTAGATGTCACAAACCTTATTGTGAATGAAACAGCCAAATAATTCTTGCAAATGTAGTATTAAACCGAACCTGCTGCGAAATAGTTCTACTTCTAGATGAAATTTGAGCTCAAATTAGCCAGTGGTTTAGCAGGAAGTCATGAATACCTGGTGCTCCTATTCATGCAACATGAAGTATTAACGGAATGGTCTGCAGGCCTTGTGTTCTAATTTAAGCATAGGTTCGCACTTCAAATGCTAATGAGGTGTTCTGTTTAAGAATGGACGACACTGTATAGTTGTCATCTACATGCAGTCAGCTACTTTTGCCAAGGTGAGCATCATTTTAAAAGTGCATGTTTATCATTTGGACCCAGCCAAGCTTGTTCAACCGTCAGCATGCATATGTTGACATGTGAGAGCATGTTTGCACCTGGAATTCAGGAAAGAAACTGTTGCAGATCATTTCTAGCAAAAGGAAGAAGTGTCATAATTCTACAGCTTGCTTGAGAAACTCGCATTTGTCTTTAGAGACGCTTTTATCCTAATTTAGAAGGAGCTTTTTGTCATTAATTCTAGGTGCTTTAAATGCAAAGCCTTTTTATGCCGTGTTGGAGCTGAGGTCAAATGCAAGGCCACCCAAGGTCAAGGTTGCATAGTTTGTCCCTGATCCGCATATACCCGCTCCCTGGCCACTGTTGGCTCGGCCCCTCCTTGCTTCAAGCACATGTGCGCACTCTCCCAAGCGCCCGCTCGCACAACCCTACTGGCTTGGCGCCTCCTCTCCTTGCTCCACTTGACAGTGTGGGTATGTGCCCCATAAATAGGCATGATTCATTTGTGCTAGCCTCACCATGTTGTGCGTAGGCCTCTACTTGCAGATACAACAATGAGCCCTCAAATGTGTCAAGCAGAAGAGCCTAAGAGTGCAAAGGCTCTGCAAAAACTGCAGAGGTGTGCAATATGTGCTAAAGTAGAAAGGCAGGAGGCCAACCGACGGGCTGACGAGACATGCGCAGCTGTGGAGTGTGAGCGAAGAGTGAAGCGATGCATGTCCATAGAACAGGGGCACACCAAGCGGACAGCTACTGAATAGGTCGCCGAGTCTGAGCGGTGCCGATTGGAGGACCGCCACTTGCGGGGTGTAGACGTGTGCTTTCAAAGGCACTTTGTTGAAAATTAGTTTGGTGTGGCAGGTTACGACTGCCTCTAGTTCTGATCATGCGTTGTCAGAGTGTCACGGCTCGCACATGTGGCGGTCCTTGAGCGAGCGTATCTCAGTGAAAACGCAAGTTCATTCGAGCTTCAGGCTGTATGCTAGGGAGAAATGCTTCGCTTTAGCTTAGATAATCATCAAAGATGGTTTCTGCCATAATTTTTTCTCTGTATGTACTTTTCTTATTTGTTACCAGGAAGGCTGCTCAGTTTTTTTTCCTGTTTGGTTGGTACATGTACAGCATAATTACACATATTCGTAATATGCCTACATGACCTTGTGGCATTTTTGTATAGAAGTGTGTAATAGTGTAGTATACTAGTGCAAGCTTCCTCAATCACTTGTGAATGGCAAGTTTAGGCTGCTTGGGAGTTGATGACCATTTTGTGTCATTCTGGGTCAAGAACATAAAGCAAGGGAGGGAGTTGCTCACTTGGGAGCTGTGCAGATCGTGTGGACTATCTCTAATACAGGTACTGGCATTATCATATTTGCAAATTTTATGACCATAAAAGGGAATGTCATTAAAAATATGCCATGTTTTACCACTAGGGACTTTCTGGCAAGTATGAGGTTGTGGGTATAAATTCCAGCCACAGCAGCAACATTTCAGTTCAGGAGGAATGCAGAAACACTTGCTTATTAACTATAGGTGTCGAGCATTGCTTGCATATTAAAGGGGTCGTCTAAGTTGATTGAGGGCCTTTCACTCTGGCGTCTCTCACAGAATCTATGTTGCTTTGGCATATTAGACCTGATGAGCTGGGAACATGCCATAGAATACATATTCCTATTGCCAGTTTGCTACAAAATTTTTCAATTCTGGCTTTATTGTAGAAAGTCACTTATCTGCAAGGACCATTTTGCTTCAGCATTAGTAAGATCTTGATGAGGGCTAGTTGGTTCACATTAGAACTGAGGTGAAACAGCGCGAAAAAAACGAGGACACAAGGAAACAAATGTGTCCTCGTCTTTTTCGCGCTGTTTCACCTCAGTTCTATATGCTTCAGCATCTTTGGGTTCCGAAATGAGATGACAAGAATGCTTCCAGACCCCCGCCCCCACACACAAGCACGCACACAAACAAATTCATGCAAAGGTAAACTTTTCTTTAACTTGGAATAATTTGCTGAACTAACACGGGTACGTACAACAAAAATGGATACCAGCTACGATTGTGTCTGTATCAGTTTTTGCACTCGTGGTGGCACGTGACTTTGAGAATTATTTAAGGCACCATCTGTTATTTGTGTGATCTGATGCTTGAATTGACAAATTGAAGTTTAGAGAAATTATAAAACACACAAATGAAATGTCTGCGTATTTTTTCCTTTACTTTGCACCGAAGCAAGAGATGTACAGTGGAACCCCAGTTATACGTCCCCCGGTTTTGCGACGACCCGGGTTTTACGACGGATTAGCGCAGTCCCGGCAAAGACCCCATAGAAGCAGTGCATTAAAAACCCCGGTTATCCGATGCAATTTTATGCCTGACCCGCGTTACACGACAACCCTCGCGAAGTGCGGGACGGAATTGTGGATGAAAGACAAGTGCCGCGGGTCTTTTTCCTCGCTCCGTCTCTCTTCATGCGGAGCGCTTGACACCGCTCGACCAGTTCACTCCGGCACAGCTTTCTTCCCTGCCTCGTCTCATTGTTCATTTCTCTCTCCCCTACCAGCAGCCGCCCACGACGCTCGCTGTGCTGAAATGGCGCCTTTTCTGCTCCACAATCACTTTCTCCCTCTCATCTCAATGGTGTCGCATTGGGGAAGCGTTTCTCTGCCCCCCACACCAGATAGCGCGTTTTCTTCTCCACAATCACTTTCTCCCTCTCTTCTCGGCGGCGTTGCCTCTCGTCGCACTGGGAAAGCGTTTCGCTTCTTCCAGTTTCCCAGCAGCACATCACCGACAAGGTAGCGCGGAGAGGCCTAAGTTTATCGCACGTGTTCTTTGTCGTAATCCTAGTGACCAGCGTTCAGTGGAGGTTGTGAGTTGTGTGGAGCAATGCGATGCACGATGTCCCGAAAGTGGACAGTTCTGTCGCTCGGTTATAAGCTGAATATTATCAAGAAAGCGGAAAAGCAACTTGGAGCCACGAAAGCCAGCATTGCCTGGACCTTAAGATACCCGAATCTTCGCTTATGACGATCCTGGCAAATGAAGCGGTGATATTGCAGAATGCCATCAAGTTAAGGCTCAAGCGGAAAGCAGCAAAGGAAGGACAGCATGAGTAGTTTGAAAAAGTTCTCGTCAAGTGGCTGCATCAAGCATGGAGCTCTGCGATCAACGTTAACTCCGCCATTCTAAAGGAAAGGCGGACCTTGTGGCATTGCGTCTGGGCATCAATGACTTTCAGGCATTGAACGGATGGCTGGATCACTTTAAAAAACGAAACAGGATTGTGTACAGTCGCTCCTGCGGAGAAAGCATTTCCGTGGACGTTTCGACGGTGAACGAGTGGAACGAGTCGCTGCCGGAGATGATTGCTGCATACAAGCCCTGCTACGTTTTCAATGCCAGTGAGAGCGGTATTTTTTACCATATGCAGCTCGAGCAAACCCTTGCTTTTAAGGGTGACAACTGTCATGGTGGCAAGCGTAGTAAAGAGCGTGTGATGGCACAATTCTGTTCTAACGAGGACGGTTCCAAGAGGCTGCCAGTGCTCGTTGGAGTTTTGCCCGGCGTGGTTGCTTAGTGGCTATGGTGTTGGGCTGCTAAGCACGAGGTCGCGGGATCGAATTCTGGCCACGGTGGCCGCACTTCAATGGGGGCGAAATGCGAAAACACCCATGTACTTAGATTTAGGTGCACGTTAAAGAACCCCAGGTGGTCGAAATTGCCGGAGTCCTATACTATGGCGTGCCTCATAATCAGAAAGTGGTTTTGGCACGTAAAACCCCAAAATTTAATGTTTTTATTTTTTTGGAAAGTTTGCAAGGCCACAGTGCTTAAGAACTTAAAGACGCTGCCGTGCAGCTACAGCTTCAACAAAAAGGCGTGGATGACGTCTTCGCTCTTCAGCAATTTTTTGCAGCAGCTGGATAACAAAATGGATGCTAAGGTGAGGAAAATATTGCTTTTCGTGGACAACGCACCGTGCCACCCACCCGATACGTCCAGCCTGAGGAGTATAAAGGTTTTCTTTTTTTCCGCCCAACTGCACAAGCCAGCTGCAGCCACTGCATGCCAGCATCATTAAATGCGTCAAGCAAGGGTACAGGAAGTGGTTAGTGCAGCGTCGGCTGGCGGCTATGGAGCGCAGCGAGTGAAAAAAAAAAATGACTGTGCTCGACACCATGCATTCTATTACCACTTCGTGGAACGCAGTGCCGCGAAGCATAATCGCTAACTCGTTCAAGCACTGTGGCTTTAAGCAATAGACTGCCTCCTCTGCTGGGTACGCAACACCCTCGATGCCGCTCGAGGCCGAAGCAGGCTTTGCCGATGACGATTTCAATCGTTTAAACTTCACCATGACTTTCACCGAGTATGTGGAGGCCGACGACAATGTTGCGATCTGCAGCGAGGTGTCGCTGGATGACGCCATCGAGGAGGGTTTGCTTAGGGCCGACACCGCTGCGACATTGGACGAGGACAACGACGACGCCACAGATACCGTGCCTGTGCCTACCACGTTCGCCGAGGTGCCACGGCACATAGACGTCATCCGGAACTTCATCTGTTCACACAACAGCGCAGAGAACCTCCTTTTGGACGTTGCCCAACTCGAGTGAAAGCTCTTGGTTAACAGATCAAACAACGTCCGAAAGAAACTTACCAACTTTTTTTAAAGTTCGTGCCGGCTGGCGGGAATTGCGGCAGTGGGCAGTGGAGTGCCACAAAGGTTCGTTTGAATAAAGCATGATTGGTACCTGTACTGCAACATTAATTCTTATCGCATTTACTTTTTTGGTAATTTGGGTTTCCAAGCCCTACAGAGTATGTTAGTAGTTTACATTGAAGTTTCTCATAAATCCGTCGCGCGAAATAAGTAGTATTTTTATAGGCATAACTTATGTTTAGATATTACGTAGCCCACATTTTACAACGCTTTTTCGCGGTCCCGAGAAAGTCGTATAATCTCGGTTCCACTGTACTTCCGCTTCGTCTGCTTGTTCCCACGGTCGTGCAGCTACGTGCACAGGTACCAAAACTATGCCATTTTCTACCGTGTTCCAGCGTGTGATCATGCTCTGCCATCTGCTTGTTCTGCATCAGTATTCATGCAGCACTGAATCATACCGCTAGTCATGTGTCCTTGTGCACAGCGCGCAAAATCGTGTGCTGCGCGAAACGATAACAGCTCGCGTGCAACGCCACCAGCGAAAGTGTGCATCGGCGGAAAAAATGGCGAGCAGAAAAAAAGAGAAGGCGGGGCCCTTGACGTATGTGTCACGCAATCTTCAAGGTCCAGCATGGGAGAATGCATTGAAGGAATTTCGCTTGCGGAAGCTAGACGAGGCGAGTGGAGAGAGTCTCGCTATGCATTGGAGCCCGCCTGCTTAAATCATGGGTTTGTGGCACTGAAATATTTCTCTCTTGGCTATTAATGAGCCGAGTTGAAAAATTTTTGCAGCAGTACGCTCCCTGGAGGACACGTAACAACTTCCACCATATAACCAAAATTTGTTATGGGGCCTGGTGAGGGGACTTTTAAGAGCAACTATTCAAAAATCAGCTGTAACATTTGATAGAGAATACATTCACTGACTTCGGTTTTATTCATTTTTGTAAAGTGGTTGGCTTCTAGGTACTGTTAATGTTCCTAATGTGATGGTTACTTTGAGTTAAAAATCTCTGTGCAACATTTGGGCTACAAGATGCACTGCAGTAAAGGGCTTGTAATTAACTTGGACCACTTGGCATTCTTTAACCATTTGAATGCCGTACTTGTGTACATTCATCTTGCCACAAATGCACACCTCTGACCATGCCTGAGATAATTCATTAATTCAAAACATCCATAGTGTGTTCGAGCCATCTACTCAGAAGTTGAGTCAGTCAGTCAGTCAAGAACTTCAGTGAGGTCCTGAGGAGTTTTAAGCCGTTAGAGATCCCATGCGGGGAGCTCCTCGGGCCGAAACCGTAGGCGACGCCCAAGTCGGGACGGGAACGTGGTGACGCTCCGCCAGGTCTTGGGCCCTCTGGACGGCCTTGAGCTGGAGTTTGAGGTCCGGGCTTTTGAGGGCTGCTTCCCATTCGGGCTCACTAGAGAGAGGGCCCTTTGGTAACGCGGTACATTGCCATAGCATGTGCGAGAGTGAGCAATAGAGTTCTTGGCAGTCTGGGCAATTTGCCGGGATGTCTGAGTTATAGTGACTCAGTAGGCCTCGTGAAGGATACGAGTCCGTTTGTAGCATTCGAAACGCGGCCGCCTGCGCGCGTTCGAGTTTGGAGTGCGGGAGCGGATATTTCATTCTGCCTTTTTACTCAACTCAGAAGTTGAGTAAAAAAATTTTTATGGTAGGTTTTGTTCATACGGCATGTAAGCCAGAAAATTAGCACTTTCTCCATTTGGTAAGGTGCAAAAGTCTCTGTCATGCTCCCTTTTTTCGTTGTACTTGCTGTGACCATAATCACTGGGCAGGCTGTTTACTTACCATCCCAAGCACAAGTTTGGAGACAGCAGCAGCCACAAACCATGTTTATTCTCTTTTATGCTGGCTGTGCAACGACCAGGAATTGAGGCATGTATTTGAATACATACTTGTGTACTGCACCTCATATTTCAGGCTGTATGTTGTTGCCGTGAAATTTATATATATATATATATATATATATATATATATATATATATATATATATATATATATATATATATATATATATATGTGCATATTTTCAGCATCGGTGAGTCATACAAAGCCTGACAAGTACTGCTCTTATATTGTGTTTGAATTGAAAGGGCAATAGCTGCCCAAAACATTTTGAGATTAAAGGCGTACTGATACACATAATTTTGAAGTTGTAAAAGCTACCATACACTTCTCATGCACAAAATAATAAAATCTAGTATGTATCAAGAACTGAAAGTTGGGTGAGTTGGTGTGCATGGTTAGGAAAAGTGTGAAGCTTGGGAAGCAAAAGATATTTAATTTGATATTAAAATATGTAGTTGGCCTGCATTTCATTTTTACACAGAGAATCAAGGAAGAGATGATGTGAAAGAAGGTACAAAAGCGCAAAAACTATGAACAAGTACCAACTTGAACAAGTACCAACTATCCTTGTTTGTTGCATTGCTGAAGTTGATACCAAAATTGTCTCACAATACCAGACCTAATGTCATCGACACTATTGTAATGTCATGACAGAGCAAAATTTACTGGTGTCGTGTAACAGTGAAGCTAGGTATGATCATGTTGCTCGTAAAAAACATGAAAGGGAGCGGTGCGAACATCCTTTTCAGACTGCGCTTGTAAGTGGCAGCTGTAATTGAGATTTTAAAACAGCTCAAAACAGCAGGAGACCAGCTGAAGAAAGACGCAGCACTGACTCGAAACTAATGAGCAGTTAAGGGAACATACCTGTAGTGCACCCTTGGCGACATCTTGTGACCTTGGCATTCATTTCCATGAGTGCAACAATGAGGTTGTTAAACATCACCAAGACCAGCTAACACAAGATATTCTCTAGGCCTTCTAAATTGGCAGGTTAGGCGCCATCGCGATTCCAAATCTAAGACGGCGCTACACAGGAAGTTCGGCTGCAGCAATCTGGGGACTTTTTGCTGGAGACTTCTAATGTGCATTTGCCTAGGTACTACGTAGGACTGTTTCACTTTGGCGTGTTTATGCACTGCTTAAACTTGCATCCATATGTGATCATAGTGGCTAATACAGAGTCTGTAGATGGCAAATTGAAAGTTTTTTGTCGTCGGTGGTAGGCCCGTGCCACTGGGGCACACACAAGGTTTGCTGCTTCGCAGTGCGCCTTTGGCACTTCTCAAGTGGCAGGGTCGTCGGTGACAGGACATAGGACTGCTCTGCATATTTGTCACTCAACCACGAAGAACTCCAGTGTAACGCAGGAATGGATATTTTACAATAAAATGAATTAGCAGTAACAACATGCTATTATTCATCAGTCTATGGCGTCTAAAACAGCACCTACCTAACCAAACCCTGCATCTTGCGCCTGGTTGATTCGCTCCCCTTGGCAGCAACCTTACCTATCAGGCCTGGTGATGAAGCACAGGAAAAGGAACAGCTACTGCAAAAGTCATAGGGGAAGGTGGTATAATAATGCAGAAATGTTTTTTTTTAATTAAATCCATTGAACACACAATTCGAACGAATGACATCCTAGTCGTGAGAGCAATGCTTTGGCAGAGTGCCACGAAACTCGAATGAAGAGTGAGCTTATACCACAGTATTTATCCATTGTGGGGTAGTACAGCTAGGCTGGGGACAAACAGTGCAAAGCGCAGCCTCCTCCATAGTAGTTATGCAAATGCACATTAAAAGCAAGAGTCCTCAGCAAAATGTCCTCAGATTTCTGCCCAGGAACTTCCGGTGTTGCGCTGTCTTCGATTTAGAATCGTGGTAGGTAACACGTGTCGGGAAGCCTTCAGTTGCTTTGTTGAGCAAACAGATTGATTTTCTGGTTTCTTGACTTTGCATGGGTTATGCACATGCTCTGTACAGCTATATAGTAACAATATTTCTAAGTCCTTTTTGTCCTTCATTTGTCTTAGACTACGTAAGCATATGTTGCACTGTTGTGCTTATTAAACCTTAGTTGTGAGCATTGTGTGTGTGTCTTTCTTTGGTTTCCCATTGTTTTTCGCTGTTTTAACATCCCAACTATTGTACCAACTCACCCAATCTTCTGCTTTGGCAGCTGCAGCAATCACAGGAGTGGAGTGAGCCAGTGTGTCTGACATCATGACGCATGCACTTTCCAGTTAAAACAAAACTTGATCATAATAAGTATCATAGTAAACTGTTCAGGCCACACTGATGCGTACCACCATTCCTTTTAAGGTTTAAAGGGTTTAGTCCTTCATGTAACAATCAGATCACAAGTCGTAAATGTAATGGCAGTACTGCTTTAAGGCATCATTAAACATAAAATTTCTGCTCACTCATACTAGCTAAGAGCTATTCTGCAGATGCTTTTTTAATCTTGATACCGCAGCTGCTGTTAGTAATCTCATTTTGAAATTGAATTGGTGCAAAAACCTTTCCTACTTTCCTTCCTTCCTTTCATTTACCTTCCGTTCATAATCTGCTTCCTTCACAGTCAAAGCAAATGTAGAGTGTTCCGCTTCATCACCTGAACCTTGTGCAGGCATTTTATGTGGTGCCACCCATTATTTTGGGTCATAGAAAAAAGTTATGCTAGCATGCGTTTGGTAGTGCACAGCAGTTGTAAAATTTTATGCCTCTAGGAGCTTGTTCTCTTCGTGCAAAAGTAATTGTCTGCATTCTTGAAGGTTTTCCTTTCTTTAAATATGCATTCACGGTGCATTGAGGTTGAAAATGCCCTGCATGTCAGATTGTTTCATGCTGTCCTCGACAGGAAACCATTGTGTACTCAAGGTGAAAGGGGAATGCCTGAAAGTATGCTCTAAAATTTTTTTGCAGCCTTTGGGGCTAACCTTTTGTCCCCAAACAATAATCGCTGTCAATCTTGCATGCACTTTCCTTATTTAGCGCAGCATGCCTAATACTTTCCTCTTAAGCATGCTATGTCACGCGGAAACGTGCATGCAGCTTTTGATGTGACGGTAGCAAGAGTGCAGCATTAAAGAAAGGGAGTGCTTGCAGAATAATTTATTGTATGGAGAAAAGGTAAGCTTCAAAAAGTGCAAATTTTTCTTAAAGTGTATAGTGACTACAGTGATGCCGTAAAGGGTGTAAAAGGTAGCTAAGAGTTAACATTAAAGGGTTATCTTAATTGTTTCATAAATTGAATGAAGGGTGTGCATTTCAAAAGGTGTAAAGTGAGTTCCCATGATGGGACAAAGGGCCTGCTTGTTTTGTTTTGATGGTGTTTGATGGTGTAACCTTTACAGTCCCATCATGTCTTTATTTTTGGTAAACATGGTTGAATTGTTTTTCTGCTGTTTGCATTGCATGGGAACGAAGTCTATTCAGGTGGCATGTCACCTTTATCCTCAATTCCTTGGCAGAAGTATTGTTCCTAGTATGCTCAGTGCCTTAAAATTGTTGCAATCTTTTGCTTAAATATTGCAGTCAAACTTCATTATAATGAACTCAAATAAAATGGAGCAAATTTAAAATTTTTTTCACCAATATTGGTATGTAATGAATGTATAATATATAGACATAATGAAGGCACCTTCGTGTCAGATGCAACTTCGTAATAGCTGGAATATTATTGCTGCAATAGGTGGGGACATATGGTCTCTCTTTTGCTGCGCAGCTTCAGCCCAGGTGCCAACGACGGCCACCGCAGCCACAGTCAAGCCGCCCTCGGCTCCAACGCTGTCTGTCGCACAAGCTCCACGCAAGCAGGCCCTGAAGTCTGGAGTTGTGGCCAAGGTCACTTCACTGCCAAGCGTGCCTGGGGCCAGCATGACTGAAGAGGACATGGACCTGAAGCTTCTTGGCATTGAGCGGGATGATATTCAGCCAATCGCTCCAGTAAAGCCACCACCAGCATATGGTCCAGCACCGCCCCCGCCACCAGTACAGTTGCCAAACCTATCGGTGCCACCACCCATGTTCCCGGTGCCACCACCGAAGCGTACCTTGTTGCCACCACCACAGTACCTGGCCACTGTGCCACCACCGACTCTGGCACCCTTGAACGTACCGCCACCCACAGGTGAGATTCTTGTTCTTGCGCTGTACGCACAGGCTGCCATGTTAGTTCCATCGCTGGAATTTTTTGCCTTCTTCTTCTTTGCCAAGCTAGACCAGTGAATGAAAGGCTGCATATACAGATCAGGATTAGAGGCAGAGATGCTGCACTTAGCTTCAGGTTTTCCTTCGAGGTTAAGGCAGACAAGTGGAGGAAGCTCATTACAGTATTTTCTAAATGAGGTGGCCAGTTGAACCTGTCACGCTGCACTTTAAAGGGACACAAGGAGAAACACTCAAATCAGCGTAGACTAATAAAGTATTCTATCAGAACTCTGTTTGGTAATTTCATGGTAATAGGTTGATTATTAGAAGAGAATGTCAAAAAGAAAGATATTTTCTTTAATTTCGCATCGAAACACCAGTGCTGATACGTAAGTGTGACATTGCTGGTTTCAAGGTATTTTTGTATTTGGGCTGTCATGGCAGAGTAAAAGCTGTTGAAACTTTCTGAGTGCAGTAATTGGCTCCTTTAGAATTTGGTGTAGCCCATATAAAAAATTAACTAGGCCTTAGCAGAAGCTGTCAAAATCCATCGTGTCACAGCAAGCTACTGTGAGAAATTCAAGGTGGTGGCACCGCCCGTCTTTCATTATTGTGCTTTTTCTGGCTTATCAAGCCTCCTCTTACAGTAAGAGTGGCTTTTCTTGGTATTTCAGGCTAACCTGCTAATACAGATTAACCTATTTTTCTCTTTAATGTCCCTTTCAAGTTCCTTTTCCTTCCTCCCTGATGATTAGGATAATGTGCTTGCATCCCAAAACAGTGAAATCATTTCCCAACATCTGCTGTTAGGCTGTAAAGCTCTCTATCATCTACAGCCTTGCATTGGAACCTAAATAGCTGTAGTCATGATGACCACACAAAATTTAATGCTTAGGTTGCAGCAGTAGATTTGTGCCTGACTGCTTTTGTGAGTTTGGGAGGCATGCGTAGCTTTATGTGTAAGGAATTCAACCTGACATTCAGCATGTGCAACAGACGCACAGGTTCGCATAGGATGCAAGCTATCCTAGCCTAAATACAGTCTAGATAGTCCTGAAACAAAATGCAGCATTGTAACATAATGCACTAACCTTGTCAAAGCTGATTGTGCTTTATTTTACATCAGAATAGGAAGTCTTCAAGGTCAGTGGCATGTAATGAGTGCATGGTGCTTAGGCTCAGTACTTTGATTTCTGCAAGTCTTTGCAAGACATTATCTTCAAACACATTTGAAACAGTAGCTGTCAGCTTCGAAAGTAAGTCAAAACAAAGCACATCAGTTAGAGAAATTATTCAAAAGTAACACTGTGTGCCGCTTGGGTAATTGTGCATTATTCTTAATGCAGTAATGTCTTTTTCATTCTACCAGTTTTCTCAGCGGCTAATGAGGTGCCATAAAACTCATTTCAGCTACCTTGCATGTGAGGCCTCATTTACTAACCCATGGCAGACCTTTTGTGGAAAATGCTGGCTACGTCAAGCCCAACAACAACAGGGTTACATGTAACACAGTGGTGCCCCTGCAAGTGTTGCGGCTGCCACCCCCGCCACCACCTGATGAGCCAGAGCCACCAGCAGTGCCAGTAACAACAACAGGAAACACGACTGTTCAGAGGCCCACCAACCTCACTCCCATCCAGAAGGCTGCACCCACCAGTTGTGCAACACCCACTGCTAAAGAGCCCCAGGAGTTGACACAAGCTGCTGAACCTTCCGTTGACTCCAGTGATGGGAAAGATGCAAGTGCCACAACTACCGAAGCAGCTGCAAAGTTGGAGAAAGCCAGTGCAGGTGATGTTAAGCCTGTAACAACTGTGATTGATGCAAAAGCCACCGAGCTGCCTACTGAAGGTGCGAAATCAAGAGCAAATGTGGACGTGAAGTTTGCTACTGCTGCTAATGTTGCGAAATCAGGAGCAGAAGATCCGGACAGTAAAGTTGCTACTGCTGCTGACATTGCGACACCAGAAGCAGCAGATGCGGGCGTGAAGGTTGCTACTGCTGCTGACGTTGCGAAACCAGAAGCAGCAGATGCGGGCGTGAAGGTTGCTACTGCTGCTGACGTTGCAAAACCAGAAGCAGCAGATGCGGGTGTGAAGGTTGCTACTGCTGCTGACATTGTGAAAGCGGAAGCAGAAGATGCGGACGTGAAGATTGCTACTGCATCTGATGTTATGAAACCAGAAGCAGAAGATGCGAATGTGAGGCTTGCTAGAGCTGCCGAAGTTGCGAAACCAGAAGCAGAAATTGCAGATGTGAAGGTTGCAGTTGCTGCTGATCTTGTGAAACGAGAAGCAGGAGATGCTAACATGAAGGTTGCTACTGCTGCTGATGTTACAAAACCAGAAGCAGAACATGCAGACATGAAGGTTGCTACTGCTCCTGATGTTGTGAAACCAGAAGCAGAAGATGTAGATGGGAAGGTTGCTACTGCTGCCAATGTTGTGAAACCAGAAGCAGAAGATGTGGATGTGAAGGTTGCTCCCCCTGCTGCTGATGTTGCCTTGGAGAGTGCCGCTCAGCCTGTTAATGAGTCAGTCAATAAAGCTGTGGCTACGAAACCATCAGAGCCATCACAAGGTGAAGCCTTACAGTATCCTGAACCTCATGAAGTGACAGGGCTTGAAGAGGTTGCACCAATATCCTCAGACAGTTCACTTGCCATAAGCGAAAGCTGTGTGGGCACAACCATGGCTGATGTTCCTAGCTCTGCCATTGAAAATGAAGGTGATAAGACCGAAGATAAATTTGAAGCCTCTATGATCTCTCAACAGCAGGTCCATGCCGATGTTTCCCTAAATCAGGAGAGCGAGGCAGTGCCATGCCCTTCTGTTCAGACAGAAGCCGCTGAAGCTAATGCTGAACACACCACCGCTAGCTCCACAAGTGAGAAGGACTTGAAACTGAATGAGAACACACATCAGCTGTATAGTAAAGAAACAAGCGATGCAGAAAATATGCAAGTTACAGAGCAGTCTGGAACTAGCAGTTCTAGTTCCGCTTTGCAAGGGCAGCAAATCCCAGCTGTTAGCGCAACCATTGAAGCTAACAAAGCAGACATGGTAATTGAAAGCAGCGGCTCAAGTTTACTAAACATTTTAGGAACAGTGAGTGAGGGACAGGGTCATACAGCGCCCTCTTATGACTCAGAAAAAGTTGCCTTTAGTTTGTCAGAAAGCGATCTGTTAAGTTGTGATTTTAGCTTGCAAGCTGGTCCAGCATCAATAGGAACAGGTGAGGAAACCGTATTTGCTGAAACTAGAAACACTCAGCCTGAGGAGCTTTCGGCAGGCAAGAATGTGATTGCAGACTTCAGCTTGGAGGACAAGACTGACACTGCTGAAGATATGTCAGATGTTGAAAATGAAGCAAAGAACGTTGTAACAAGTTCAGGTATTTTAAGGGGCGAGACATTGATTCCAGAAGACCAGAATTTTGAGGGAGATTCATGTTCAAGTGCCACCACTGAGATTGAGGAAAATGTTTCAAGTGGAATGGAGGTCAAATATGGAGACAGTGAGGAGCCTTCAATTGAAAAGAATGAGATGTTTCATGAAGAGAGTACAATGCTCGCTACCAAAGAGGAAGAGCTGCTAGACATGAACACTGAAGGGCTAATTGTTGCAGATGTATCGGAAAATAATACAGTCACGAGCGAAAAAGTTGTTTTAGAGTGTGTAGACAGTACAGGCAACACTGAGAATTATGCAGATCTACCTGTCGGTAATTTCAAAGACAGTGAAAAATTCATTGAAGATGTAGAAGCAGCCAGTGCCACCAGCTGCACACAGGTGGCTATGGAAGATGCCACTACAACACAGTTTGTCCAATGTGAAGAAGAGGCAAGCACTGTAATGGAAGAGGGGGAAGTGTTGAGCAGCGTAGCCAAAGCAGGAGAACATGCAGAACACATGGCTGATGCAAGTGAAAACTGCCTAGAGTTTGGCAGTGCAAGCAAAACGCTTGATTGCCAAGCTGATGCTGTGGTGCCATTTGTATCATTTGATGAGCCGTCCACCGCAGGAGATTGCTCTGTGCCCGTAGTGACAACACTGGGCCTGGACAGCCTTCTGGACGACTGCCCAGACTGGAAAACGGCCATTTTGGATGCCACTGACACCCTTGACGACAGTATGCCAGGGGAGGGACTCTTTAACAGCGCCTCTGTTTCAGCGGAGCCACTGGTCAGCGCAGTGGCTGTGGGGGGTGTGGCTCGAGACAGTGCAGGATCTGAAGACAAGCCCAGCGACGGAGACTTTGAGGCGAGCGGCCAGCTGCTGCAGCCAGATTTGGTGAGTCCCAGCAGGACTGTGCATCTCAGCATTCTTACCTTTCATTATTTCCAGTCTCTACCGTTAATCATTTCTGGTGGGTTACTGTTTTTATGTTCATTGCTCTCTGCGTTTTCCAAGAGTATTTAACATATGAAGTGGTACGCCAAGAGGTAGATAAGGCACTTTGAACTTCCATGGTGGCTCGGTGGCTATGGCACTCTGCTGCTGACCCCAGGGTCAAAGCTTCAATGCCTGGCCACCGTGGCCACATTGCAGCGGGAGCAGAAGGCAACGATGCTTGTGTACTTATGTTTAGGTTGCATGTTAAAGAACCCCAGGTAACTAAAATTAATCTAGAACCCTCCATTATGGCATCCCTCATAATTAAGTGTGTAGTTTGAGGACGTACAGCAGAACGTTGACATCTATAGTAATGACAGCCTGTGGACTTCCATGATGCTGCATGTAGCGAAGTAATCACAACATTTAATTTTTCAGAGCTGTTTCATCTTGTGCCCTATAGGAAGGGCTGTCTTAAGCACATACTATATGGTCATGATCCAGTTTTCATGCTTCTGATATTTTCATGATGCAAGGAAGAAACTCATTAGCAGCTAGAGTTGATTTTTGTAGTTTGTATTGCTGTGAAGAATGCTGCCTTAAGTCGACTGCAACTTTGTGTCTGAAGTTCTCACACTATTCAAAAGAAAGCCACTTTCTGCTTAAAAAAGTAACAGCTCACATATATGAGAATGCATTTTTTTTAGTTTAGAACTTGCCTGTGGTAAACTTCTGAATCAGCTGTTACAAATAATTTCATCTTTTGACCCGACTTATTGCATGTTAAAATTTTAAAATACCCAAATTGGGCCCAAACGATTATTTGAAACAGCAATATCTATTTCCCCTTCTAGTAAAATGACCAAATTGGAGGTCACACCATCTTGTATGTTGACATATGTTGTTCACAAATTTTGAACCAATCTTCTTATTCTTCAGCCACCAGTATATTGTTTTATGTGAGAAACTGGCTTGCCTAGTTACATTTGCATGTTGCGTTTTGAATGTTAGCAGTTGAGTGTGTCATGTTTGAAGTGCCTTGGAAATGTTGCATAACGTTTGTTTCTCTTTCAGCAAATATTGGACAGTTTGTTCAAAATCTGTCCATGCCAAATAGGCTCAAGGTGGCAGTCTATGTTGGCACCTTGCCGCCTCCTCGACCAGAAGTGATGTTTGCATTGCGCGATTGCGTTAATGATCGTCCTCATAGCCACATTGCCTTCGCCTAAGCTTACAAAAAACTACGCTCTGCCGTGATCATTTCACCACAAGTTTGGCTCTCCATTAGTAAAGCAAAGTTTTTATAACAGCGTCGTCAGGGAGAACAATGCGAGCAGCGATCAAAAAGATGTGGCAAGGTCACCTGATCTGGGGCGTGTTGGCCGATGGTTTTCGTGCAAAGCACCAATGGATGGTTTAGACTGCAGATGCCATCAAAGCAGTTCGGTGAATCGTGAAGTAGCTGTTTTGCACTAAAACCGATATGTTTCGATGTGATGGCCTAGCGTAAGTATCTTCTTCGGTCACTTGTTTTTATTGCCACTTGGCCTTTTGTCAAGTGTGTTTTGCTAGTATCCTTCTTGTGGGAACAGTGTGTCCACTTTCTCCTCAATGCCAGCTTTGTAAGGACATTTAACAAAGTTGCATGGGACATGAAGGTACCTTCGGGATATTCAATATTTTTTATAAGCATGTATTTGTTACGTACTGATATCAGCAAGACAATATTAAATTCACTTTGTTATATTCAATATATTCATGTTTATTATAATGAGGTTGCACTGTAGTATTTCAGGAACAAACACATTCTGTTCCCTCAAGTGGATGCACTTCGTGCTCTTTGTGAAATACATTGTGCTTGCCCTAATAACTTGTGCCATTAGACTCTCCACATGATATTTTGGGTTGTCGTGAAATGCATCTTTGTTGTTCTCTTTCTTTTGTCCCATGTCCCTGCAAAACCATTTGGGACGATCAATCCGACAGGGTGAAGTGCCACTCGAAGATGCGTCACTAGGTGCTGCTGAGCCAGTGCTTGATGATGCCAAAACTTCTACTGAAGGTGCGATATCACCAAGCACATATTGCCTTGTTGGCGAACGCATTTATGCTAGGCATGCGCTTTGTTAAAACAACCTTTGTAGAACTTTTGTAGAAAAAAGTGCAGTTCACTTTGTACAAAATCCATGTTTATTTAGTGCTTTTATGTTTCTTGCACCTTTCAAAGGGACCCTGAAACGATTTTGATGATCTTGTACAAACATACCGAATCATTAGAGTAGGTCCTTTTGATCATTAAGTGATGGATTTAAGTGCGCCGCATAAAGTAATTTATTATAAGGTTTTAAAACTGTATCGCTGCTGATTGCACTGGTTCGTCTCTCCTCAGTTTTCAGCAGCCCCCTCCCAATTCACGGTGTTAGCCCAATTAATGTCAGTTGGGCGACCTACCCATTTGGCTACCCAGGCCACATAGATAATTTTTCCAACTTTATGGTTAACAATGTTGTTCATAATAGTTGGAATGTTGCTTAATTTGTTTCTGTAAAGGAAGTAACAGAGGATACACAACAACAATTTATCACTACACTCAAGCACTTCTGGCACACAGCAGTTGTGGTCTGCTTGTGTTACAATGTTCTTCACGCTGACGCGAGCGGCGCCGTCAGTGTTGGTCTCGAGCTTCCTCTTTGCGAGAACCAGTCCTTATGTTGTGGACTGCAAATATAGCAATAGGTGACATGTCAAGCTGCGACGTCGCGTCCCTTTGCAATGAAACATGCGGGTGGAGTGGCTGCAGCGCATCAGGCTGTTGGTATCCAGTGGGCACCAGCATCTACGTGTTTGCAGCCATCATTTTGGGCTGGTGTATTGCTAATATAAGTCGAACACATTTATAACGATGCCAATTATAACTATTTATCGGTTATAACGACCACATTTAGTGCATTTATAATTTCGCTACCCTTCCTGTGGAAACTGCTTCCAGATATAGCATACATTTTTTGCATCGCCATACTGCTACAACAAATGCTTCGAACCCAATCACGGTAAAAAAAGGCACATGTGAAGTACCAAAAGCACAGAAGCGTGACCAAACTGGACGCATAGCAGTGCGTCCCATTCCAGTCCAACTGCAACAATGGTGCGACCTTTGAGATGAGCGAGCAACTGCCTCATGCAGATTCTGGAAGCTGCGAAGAAGGTCAAACGTTTTCAAGGCATGCCTCCAGGGTGAAGGCATGCCGCCACGCAATGGTCGGCAGTTACTATGCCATTATGAGGAGATCACGATTTGGCATGGCAGCACTTCATTTATGAGTTGCCAATAGCTGATAATGGTTTGTGATGATCTTTCACCTTTCGAACATCTTTTTTTCCCGAAGCAACATAGCGTAATTTTACAGCTCTTGTGTGGTTGTTGCACAGTCATAATGCTGAGACCGAGATGTCCAAGACCTTCACACAATGGCAGCATGCCGCAGTAGTTTCCGAAGGTTACGCTTCCAGCCAACTATAATGCTTCTCTCTTGTGTGCAGAATACAGTCATGTCCCGCTGTTTGTAAAATATATCACAAGCTCTCGAACAAAAAATGGTGGCCACACTTGCAGTTTCTGAATGACAGGTGATCGAAACAGAGTGCTGTTTTGAAAGAGCTACACAACGCCGCTTTTTGTTCTTTAGATAGACATTTCTAACGGAAGTTTGCAGCTGGGTGTGGGAACGGACCAGGAACAAAAATGACACTGAAAATCTGGTTTTTGGACCATAGTGCTGCCGAATTGTAACTGCTGATGCCAGCTTCAGTGTGGTTAATTTTTTTTCGTTTGTAAGGGCCAGTCCATGTACTATAATGAACTACCGATAAAATGAACACTTATTGTGGAACCATCGAGTTTGTTATAAACGTGTTCAGCTGTAGAAAGTTTTGATGTGTCCAGTATTCAGGTGAACGTGAGCACAAGTGAACTGGACGTTTTACCAAATGAGTGGAGGCACAAACAGGGACAGCCTGCACAATGCAGCCACAGAGCTCAATGAAACAAGCACAGAGCTAATATAGCAGTAACCAAGTATATTCTATTTTGTTACTGGCGTAAATATTCAGCAGGAGTGTGATCGAACACATTGGCTTTTTAAATGTTTAATATGTTTTACACTTGATTACAGCAGTAGTAGCTCTGTGTTTGGCTGGTTAAGCTTTGCACCACCAGGCGGCTGCACTGAGCTCAATCAGACAAGCACAAAGCTAATATGGCAGTAACCAACGTGGACGGCCTTTGCAGGCTACTCAGGCCACACACATTTACACTAAAGCCTGTTCATCACAGTGGTAGTAGTATGGAGGGGCTATACTTTACACTTTCAGACATCCATCAAAACGCCCAGGTCGCCTGCAGTTACCAGTATGCCAGACACGCTCGGTGCTGCGACAGAATGCTTGCAGTGCATGCCGCTTAGATAACTGTCATGGGTGATCAATGCCTAGTGGGCTAGTGGAGAGGTTGAATAGGCTTAGTGTGCTGGCTCCAAGACAACCACAAGTAGATGACATCACATCATGACGCAGAGCCAGTGAAGGTGGAGCTTAGCCCTAATCACTTGGTGAATGAGTTGAGGAGGAAAAGCATGACCAGGGAGGAGGGAAGCTTGTAATCATCTATAGCTCTCAATATGAGATGCTTCACTTAAATTGTGGTGCTGATATTTTACTCTAGCTATACCCTATGCATCTACAAAATTTGTCCGAACCGTTTCAGGGACCCCTTAAAGGCTAACTGCAACAAAATTTGATTTTTGCATAATCAGTGATAAATGAATATGACAAGCTACTGAAGCAGTCTTGGAAAAGGCAGCAAGGGTGATAATTGCTGAATTTCCTTATTAACGGCCTTTTAGTAGCATCGAAGTAGAGGACACGTGCACCTAGTTGTTAAATCCCAGTAAGTGACCTCCGATTTTCAACACTCCGTAGGCGCTGCCGGATTACGAAAGTTATGCCCACATGTTGTACTGGTTTTCAGTATTCTGGTTCCAGTGTCAATTGCAACAAACCATAATGACAATGGTGCTTTTATTTGGTTTTTTTTTACAATTTTAGTGTCAAAAACATGTTTTTCTTTGCTTTTCATGGCACATCCACTCATAACTCAAAAGTTTTTGAATGTTGGCTGTTCTACATTTGCACTACCTGAAACTAGGCGTTTTACATGGTCTGAAATTTTGATGCAGTTAGCCTGTAATACTGCAGGAACTGGACTATAGTAGTATGCGCGTAAGCACTCAAAAATAAAGTTAATAACGATGTCTATTTATTTGTTTCATACCCCTCTCAAAAATTTTAGTGAAGCATCTAAATGGTTAATGAGGCATAGAGTTGTATTATGTGAGTATCTATGGGATACATTGCTCAAACAGGAGTAATTTACCATAATCCAAAATCGCAATTACCTTGTATGTCACTGTCAGGTGAAAGTCCACACTAAGCACATGTTGTGTCCTGTTTGTCATCTTTGGTGCATTTAGTTCTTTCCTTGTCAGTCACAAAGATACATATGTGGCCCACTACTCTCTTGGTATATCTGCTGATGATGTGCGTCTAGTTGTCTTTTATTTAGTCTTGTAAGAGCAAAATAGTGGTAAAATGTTTAAAGATGTCAGGATGTGGAGTGTGTTTGCTGGTAACATCAGCGTCTTTTGTCTGATCTACTGAAACAGAAATTGTCTGAAAAATTAGACAACACAGGGTTGTTGAGTTATAATTCTTATTGTTGAAGTGCTATAATATCTGTGCATTCTACCTGCTTTTTATCATATTGGGCTTTAGCTACAATGTTCTTTTTTCAAAATGTACACACCACATGCTGCATACTTAATAAGCTTCAGAGATAGTCTGACTAAACATGTGGAGATTCATTTTGAAGATCCTTTTCAGGTTCTGTCACTTTATTTAATGCTTTCCGGTGGAAGCTCTTTTATAATAGGGGATATTCAAAATGTCAAGCACCATCTATTGACATGTATCAAAGTGCCATTCGCCTTCAAGCCTAAGGCACGACAAGAAAATCGCTCACTCAACAGCGTGGCTACATGCATAGCTGCTGCTTTCATCATTGTTCTGTGGTATACTCCCAGTGCTGTTTGTTGCTATAGGCAAAGCAAGGGCTTTGTGGGAATGCTGGCAACAAGCTAGGCTTGTTTCTTTCGGCAGTAAGCATAATAAAATCGGTGAATAAAATATAAAATCTGCATGCTAAACAGTAGTCAGCACAGACATTTTCCATTTCGTTCCCTCTTTTCTGCTTGTTTACTATCCCTACATAAAAAGTATCCTCCCCAGTTTATTTCATTTTATTATCATAATTCTTTTTTTGCCACGTCAGCTTCATTTAAATTACTGCTCAAGCTGGAAAACACTTGCTTCCATAGAAGAAATTTTTGGAAATATGAACACTTGTTTAGTCTATGTGAGTGCAACTATTTTGTTTGACCTTTTATGTGAAGGCACTGCGGTTTTATACACTTCGAGCTCAAAACATAGTTTGGGAAATAGAATGAGAAACACCTTTAAATATTTTCTAAAAGAAGTAAAAATAAAGGAAACTTCTTAAAAGACAGCACGTCAACAAAAGTTTTATTTTGATTTCTACTGAAAGAAATGTGAACAAAAGCGCTTTGACATTTTTGCATAAGCGTGCAGCTGGGTAATTAATAATGCCATTTATTCACTCAAATGTTGTGAAAGCTCAGTAAAGTCCATCAGAGCAGGTTTTGCCATATGAGAAACCATGGAAGATGGGGTGCGGCATCAGTGCACGTCGCTCTACACTTAATAGCAGTTAAGCAAAGTCATAAGAATAGACAAGACCCGCGTACTCTGACTTCTAGCCGTCGCTGCTTCACCAAGCAGCACACAGTTGGATAGTGTGTGCGCTTGTTTCTGGTACTTTCATGTAGCATTTAATTATCGTGTACTTCATTTCCTGGCTGTTGTACTGAGACAGTGCAATATATAGTGTGCCTAACTGTGCGTTTACAGGGTTTTCTCATGATTTTGCCTGTGCTTGAAGCCACAGGGTCTGTAAACAGTGTCCTGTAAACAAGTCTTCAATGCTTTCGAATACCTGAAGCACAAAAGCAGTGCGTGGGACACAAATGAGAGAGAACATGTGCAACATTGTATCACATGAAAACAATGAAGTTCACTCTTCATTAATCGCAGGTTCATAAAGCAGTTTGTTTCATTTTAGTGATCTGAATGGTGACATAGTGGATAATCACCAAGCTGCTGAGTAAACACACACCATACAGGCTCTTTGCAACTGCAGCTCTGGGAAAATGGCTGGTGCGGCCAGTGTTGCCAGATCATTAAGCATTTGAATATCCCCTATTGAGGGTTTGGCAGCTAGTAATAACTTGAATGCAGTACAACACTGTTATTTCACATTGATAAATTGGTAGGCTAAAACTTTGTGTAGCTCACCTTCACCAATTACTTTATATTGCAACAATATGTTATCAGTTTATTGCTAATACTTACAGTACTGATTTATAATATTTATCTGTGCTACTATAGGTAGGTTAGGAATAGTGCATTGCTTATAAGGTTGCTACCACGTGCTCTGTATTTTTGTTATGTATGCTATTGTATTTAGTCAGAAACAGGCATTAATATTGGATACAAACTAAGCGTAAACCTATGCACTTCTTTGTTCAGATTTGTACGCAACTTTAAAAAGTGTTATTTCTTTAAAAATGAAAATCGCAGATGAATGTGTCCTGGATGGAGACTTCGCGGTGGTGGATGAATGCTCGGACGAGGTGGCGCCTAATGAAGACGACGATGGCATGGTTGTCATGGATCAAGCATGAATTGGGGACAGACGTGGTTGACTGTGTTTCGTTCTTTCTTTTCATCATCTTTTAAAGCATTTCTTACATTTATTTTGTTATGTCATTTGTTACTGCATACATTGTGCATTTGTTTGAATTTCCTTTGCTGGTAAACACATTGGGAATTACTCCTTGCCTTCAGTCAGCTATGTGTGATAGCAGCTCTGTGCAACCAGTCTCCCCTTTTGTGATCCCCTCCTGATTGTGTAATATGCCTTTCATGCATTCAATAAAGACATTATACCAAGACCGTATCTGAAGTATCCAACTGGAAGACCATAGCATTTGTGTGATGATGCTTTGGATTGTGAGGCATTGTCTGGAGAATGGCAGAGAGCCATTGCAAGGGATAATTTTTGTAGAATATGAATAGCAGGGGAAGCCCTGCGTGAAGAAGCCAGTATGTTCAAGAGCACGGCACAAAAAGAAGATTGTGAGCGTAAGTCTCTTTAGCTGCATGTCTTCTGTGACTTGTCAGCTCTGATTTGAATTTATTTGACCTTTGAAAAATTTTGGAGTGTATTTTTCAGCATTTGTTTTTTCTTGTTTACACTTCTGTGACAGAGTAACGGGCAGACAGTCCTTTTCAAAAAAAAAAAAAAAAGAACCGGTGTCACAAGGTAGGTTTTCAAGACAAATTATGGCACCTTCATCACCACAGAGAAGTTCATTGTCTGCGTTAAGACCTGGAAAGAATCATCAGCACCTTCAGGATGTCATCTCTCCTTTTTGAGGGGTTTTGAGTCTGCTGGGTGTTACCAAGATCATCATGGAACTCGGTGCAATTAAATTATTTTATATAGAACTGGTTCTGTTTTGAAATTTTGCTGGCAGAAGCAAGAGCTGCTGTAAAGCAAGCTCATTTTGTTGCTCATGGTGTAGCAGAAAATTGGGAGGAGTGACTGGCAGGAAAGCATCTGAATCTTGTGAGCAGGGCCAGGGAAGGGGTGCTGGAAGGGTACAACCTGAGCTTGTTATACAGGGTTGAGTATTTTAAGGCTGGACAAAAATTTTGGATATTAAAATTTTGAAATGTTTCGATGCCAGAGTGGCATCCAAACAATTAATCCAAGCAATTTAAGGGCAAATGAAGTATGGTCGTGCTGTCTAGTAGACAGGCTATGAAAATTGCACAACTTATTGAATGGTTAACAGACACGCCTGTATCAACATTGGCTCTAACCCAATACCTGCAGCTAAGCTCCGTCCAGTTGGGTCAGGAGCTGGGCGCGTGTGCCTCAAGATGAGCGGTAAATTCCGCAACGTGAAATTGCAGCACGTGATTCTCGTGAGCATGTGAGCACGAAACTCCATTCTCCACTCGCCAGTCTGTGCTGTGGCACTACTGTTGGAATGTGAAGTTTCAGCGCTGGTTGCTTATTGCAGCTGTGTTCCATTATTAGTTTGCGTCCAGCAGGGGTGGTGGCCAGCTGCCCTGCAAGCAATACATAATATACTTTAGTGGAAACATTTTTTTTACAAAAGGATTTAAACAATGTGAGGATGCATTCTTTGCTGTTTGTTTTTTTTCAGCACAGGCTACAATTGATTGTCAAGTAACCATCTTGCTGCATTTGCTAATTAACCAATGTTTTTTTATAAACACATTTATTGCTAGTTTTAACGTCGGCATTGCAGAGGTAGTGTTGAGAGGACAGCGCAGGAAGCAAAAGTGTGTGCAATTTTAGGAGCATCATTGGTTGAGATATTCATAGACAAAAATGAGCCTTCTTTCACTCCCATGCCAAAACAGTGCATGCAAACAGTGCCCACATTCTCACCACTGTCATGAAGTAGAGCAGTTTGCTGCGATGATAAGGCATCCAATTCATCGTCGTGTGTTTGTACTGCAGGCGACACTAAGTCAAAAACTTATCTTCGGGAGGTAAAATGATAGCATGTGCACAGGTGGCCAATCCATTTACTTGACTAAACCAAACAAGGTGGGAAGCATCACGTGGGCAGTTTTTCCGGTGCTGTTCGTGCACCTAGTTTCGGTATCACAGTGGGAAAGTGATATTCACAAATATCTTGACAACAGACTTCAAATTGCTTAAGTCGCTTTTGCTTTCTGCATAGTTGACTTCCAATACTAGCCTTACAATGTATGTTCTAAATCCTGTAATTGAAAATTTAACAAACCAATCTTTGTTAGTGAATGGACTTCAATGGCTGCTCGACCTAGTGGCCGCCATGTTAAAATAATGAGCAATGAAGAAAAAGATTCATCTGTTACACCTTTTCTTTTTATCTTTCTACTAAAACAGGACTATCACACGGTGTATTTTGATGTATTGGGCTCAATTGTACTGCTGTTACAAAACATTAAGATTTTAAAAAGTTGTACTGAATTGTACATCTTAATCTTCTGGACAACTGATCAAAAAGAGTTGCTATGAAACCGATCGTTGCAAACAAAATTGTGTGCTAGCTGATAATTTGATACTGCTTGGTCGAGTAGGTGCACTGTGCTCAAGCATTTGTGATTCTGCTTGCTCGCTCACTGTTTCTTTTCCGCAGCCTGCAAACAACTCGGCGATGATGGGCAGACACTGGCCTGTCCTGTCCACGTGGCGAAGAGCGCTGGTGTGCTTGTTTGCGTAGGATTTTCTTGTTTTGCCGCCATTCGCGAAAGCTGCAGCAACCTCGTCAGCAGCTCGCGTGGGCGCGTCTATTGCGAATGCCTTCGCCCTTTATGTCTATGCAGACGACTTTCATGATTGGCGCCCAGCCAGCCTAGAGTTGCTGACCGTAGTGGCTATGCAGACCATACCTCAATCCAATTTATTTTGCACGAAACGAAAGTGCTTTCTAGCTAATTTTAATACGCAGGTGTGGGACTGGTGCAATGGCGACGTAGAGCTGAACCCTCTTTGGCTGTACCCTCATGCCTGAGTTACGTCTCTTGTATTGCTTGTTCAAGCAAAAGTTATGGTAAGTATCAAAATGAGCACAGAGGGACAGCAGGGTTAGTGTGCCCTCTACGGATACAGCATTGCAATGTTTTCCCATTTTTTTATGTTGTGCAAGAAGACTTCATTTTCTAGAATCCTCGCTGCGTGCAGAGCCAGTGTTCAATTTGTTGTATGTGCAATCGTGTGCATTTTAAGAGTGCTCTAAAGTTGTGATAGTAGCGTGGTTTTTACGAAAAGATTATCACATATACCAAGGCTTCGTGCGCTCAGTATGGTGAGCTGAGATAACCTTACAAACTGTGCCATTTGAGAATAGTTTGCGTCCACTTAAAAAGAAACTGGATGTGGATATACGGAACAGCGCTGAGCTGTTCTCGGATTTCGTGTGTGTCCTGGTAAGGTGAATAGCATTCTTAGCATTGTCAGACCAGTTTTTCTTCCTGCTTTATATCTCACCATTTTGATAAGCCGATACCGAAGATAGTTCAGTCTAAAAATGTCTGCTTAATGCTGGTGCTCTTCAATAAAAAATTATTTAAAATTTCTCTCATTCGTCACTTTCGCATACAACACGGCCGTCCAACGCACTACGGGGTACTCGCCCTTTTTCCTTGTGTACGGTCGCCAACCGCTCACTATCCTTGACGTTTCTTTCTTCGGTGTCCCCGTGCCTTCGTCCACATCAGTGTGTGAGCAGTTCGTTTGGCACATTGCCTGGTGTCGTGAACGTGCCCGCCTCAACACCGACGCCAGTCAACAAGACCGTAAAATTCGCTATGCTGCATCTCACCGCGTCATTTCCTTCCACCCAGGAGAAGAAGTGTTACTGTGAACCCCAGTTCGCGCTCCTGGATTGTGCGAGAAATTTCAGGCTCGTTTTATCGGGCCCTACATTGTTCGGGAACAGACCTCGCCAGTTAACTATCGTGTCACTCCAGTTGTTCCGCCTTTGGACGGCCGCTGCCGTACCACAGAGATTGTGCATGTTTCGCGTTTAAAGCCTTTCATACGGCGTTAAATTTCCCGCCATAACCAGCGGCCAGGTTGACCGCTTCCACGCGCGGGGGAAATTGTGTGAGCATTATTTTACCCCTTCATCTTCTTCATATGTATATATTCATCATCATGGCCAGCGTCATTGTCTTCAGCACGCGGGCTGAGAAATAAACCATTGAGGCTTAACAACTGTCTCGCACTCTATTCATTTCCCTCTCAAAAGAATGCTATTCGTATACTTGTATAATAATTGTAGATGAGTATTGCCCAAAATTTTGTAGCGCTTTTTTCTCATGAATGTTGTGACTGTGTTAGATATATTGTGACTGACCCTTTCAAGTGGAGCAATGGCACTGCACCACTGACTGAACAGCTGCAACACCGGTTTTTCCTCTACTAAGTGTGCAAAGTGCTGCAGTGAACAAAATTACAATGTGCAAACCACATTGTTGTAAACTACAGCAAAATTAATTTTCCCTGTCCACTTGGGTTCATACACTAGTCACTTGAATTCATACCAACCAATTATCATTGAAACAAGTGCTTTTAGAGGTTAATTTTGTAAAAATGGTTTTAATTGGACCATCTTTTACACCCAAGGCAGTGAACATGGAAGGCTGCAAGCACTCGCAATAAAGTGTCAGCAGCTGTTACCATTTAATTTGTGTGGTTGCATGTGCCGAGACTTCTGTGAAAGTCATGAGGCTAAAGGGATTAGTAGGGCTGCAGGTATTGCTAAGGAGATTGGCTGGTATGTTTCAGCAAGGCAATTCACACTTCAGTAAAAGTGATAATTTTTTGGACACAGCTAGATACATGACACCACTAAGAGAGTAGCAGGTCGCGGGTGCACGAAGAGCACGGTGAGATGCATTCATTACGAAAATATGGCTCGTATAGACAGTTTCAACTGAATGACGGCACTTTATGACACTTTATAAAACCTTGGCCGTGGCATCAGGCAGCAAACGCATTGCCAAGTGGTGGCGGGATCAAAAGTGGCTGCCATCAAAAACGCTGGTTGGTGGTGTGGCTTTTTTGTGCATGTGCACATGCCTTAAAGTAGTGTAACGGTCTGCATTTAGCAAAACTGTAGCTAGCTTGTGGAAAGTGAGCACACAGCTCTCCTCCCGTACCACTTTATGAAGCATTTCTCAGGTACAGTTCATAAAAAGGGTTTTGTTTCTATTTTTCATGTTTAAAATGGTGTCGTTGCTCACAATCTTTGGAAATAAATGTTGAAAAAACCTGCATTGTCTTCATCTTCACTTCTACTGCTCTGTCCTGATCCCTAGCCAGTCAAAAAAAGCAGTGGACAGATTTTTTCTTGTTTTGCTGCAATCTAGAAACAAGTGTGCAGTTTGCACTTGAGAGGGCTGGATGAAAAAGCCAACTGTGCCTACGTGTGCATGTGTTCTGATAAAGAGAGACAAAGGGCTGTCCCGACTATTTGCAGTTCTCAGCCAAATATTTATATTGGATGGGAAAATCTTGGTAAAAAAGAATCAACCATTGTTTTGTGAAACTTGGCACATAGTTCTTGAAAAAGATTGTTTCACTTAAGGTCAAAAAGCATTTTAACGACTTGCAGATTTTAGAAATTCTAAAGTCTATCGCTAAAATTAATGCATTGTACCCCACCAAAATTTTCTTTCTCAATCTACAATAGTACTATTGGTCCATGGGAAGTTCTTGCGTCACTCAGAGTATGTTTAAAAAAATACCAAATTTTAATTTTTTAGCAACTGCCGACATCCCGAAACCACGGGTTTTGGGGGGCCAATTTAACTAAAGCAATGAATCAGAAAAATATTTCTAACAAATCTGCAAAAGGCTTCTCGTTAAAAAAAGGAAGTGTGCAACCACTTTATTTTAGCTATAGAAACCCAAAATGCAAAAATGGTGAAAATTGGAACATTTTAGGGATGTTTTAAGATAACATCATTTTTTAAAAACATTTTATTCAATACCCACCCAGGAATGGTAAATCTAGTACTGCAAAAACTTGTTGCCTTGTATATTAAGTGAGGAAATTGAGCCTATTTTAAAAAAAGGCTCATGTATGGCCATCCCAATCTTGTTCTAATAATAAAATAAAGATCACACTGAATTCTGAACTCACCCTTTTTGTACAGTGACTCAACATTGTCTTTTTGCCTCATAGCCACAAAATAATTTGAGCTCGAGTTTTCAGGGCGGGTGTATCCATATTCCTACTATGGTATGTTGAGGTAGTACACTCAAAGAAAAGTTTACGCCCTTTGGAGTGCCCCTTCTGCTACACAACAATAATCGTCATCTGCCGTGATGTGTTTCCTTTCTTTAATGCTGCGAGCCCGGTACTTTCCAGTAACGAATGGCGTGCGCATTATCAGCTTGATAGCATTCCCGACAGGAAAGTAGCGAGCACGGCGTTTTCAAGAAGGGAAATGCATCAAGGCAGATGACGATTATCGTTGCATGGCAGAAGGAGCACTCCAAAGGGTGTAAACTTTTCTTACAGTGTAGGAACGCAAGAGCGTGTACAGCAAGTTTTTTAAGATTAATTGGGGGAACCTAATTCTGGCATTGTTCTATATCAAACCAACAAACTTTGGGAGAGAGCATTGTCCAGCCCTGACCTCGAGGATCAGCAGTGGCTCATTGAGAGGGCCCAGGACGCGGCTCGAGGCATTCTGAAATGATGCCTCTCCAAAGCTTCATTTATGTAATAAACGTTTATTCTCTCTCTCTCTCTAATTGCATCTGCTATCTGAAATGCTCATGTGTACATGAACGATGCACCAGCCTAGTAGGAAAGCGCAGTGACGCCACAGCAGTGAATGAGCCAGCTGGGCATGTTCAGAAGAATGTCACAAACTAGGTCCCGAATATTCATTTTCATTTAAACTTTTGTTAGGCATAAATATCTTTCCGCACCACAGAACTGCAACTACCTTTACAATGCATTTGTTTTCACACGCAAAAAACCCTAACTGAGACAAGGTGCAAAGATCTCGTTATCGAATCGCAAAGCGTTGCAAACTTTAAAGTTGCGCAATATAGAGAACAGTTTTCTACATGTTAACCCTTTTACTCCACATCTATACCACCTTTCACATGGAATTAAGGCAATTTGAATTTAGTTAGCAGTGCAAAACGCTGCAAATGTTCTTTAAAGGACAAGGTGGAAATAGTGGGATTTAAAACCAATTTTGATGGTAGTATAAGAAAAGATGCAACTCGAGTATTTTACGTGCTTGTATGGTATGCACACAATAACGCTTTGGGCAGGGCTGCAATATTCATGAGCATAGCCTGTGGTAATCCCAACAGCATAAATAAGAACTGAGCCATTTAGCTTGGGACCAACAAGGAAACAATGATGCTTGTCATTGGAGCATTCTTAGAGCATTTTTAGGCGCATCAAATGACACTGCCATAGTGCTATGATAAGAAAATTGACATGGAACTATGCCCTGATTGGTGATGACGTGTGCCACGACTCCACATGTTTGCATGGCTCTAAAAAAAAATCAATGCGAACATTGAGGATTATGCTCCAATTTAAACCCAACACGTGAGCAGTGGAGCATCCACCCATTTTAAGTGTCGCTTCCAACTGCACGAGTTGTAATGCAGTGAGCTTAAAATGACCAAGTGGCTTTTCACAGCTACAGGGCATAGCGAAAATGCCTGCAAAGGTATTGGTGGGCATGTCAAACCAAACCACACTACATGGCCTGCGATCACCATCCACCGAGATCATTCAACGCACAAGTGATTTTGTGAACATTTTGGCTGTTAAAAATGTTTTCTTATTGCACATGAAGGATGAAGTAGAAGCCGTCAGAAAACGGAAGAAAGTATAGAAATGTGTTGGGCAGATGCAAGCAATTTAAACAACTCACATGTGGAAGAACATGAATTCTGACCAAGGAAATGGCGTGGTGCACAGGAAGAATGGAAGAAACTGAACCAGCAGTTTACAAAGCTTGCCTGCCTGACTGATTATTACTGGTTGTGGATGATGCAAATAAACTTAAAAATCCCTAACCTGAAGCTGTAGTCCTTGCACTTTCATATGATTTTTTCACCCTTTCTACCAGTGTTACAATTGATAAAATTAAACTCTGTTAGCCTTGTGATAGCTTCTAAATAGCCCCGTATTGTGATAATGCCCAGGATGCGTGTGTATTATTGCAATCAGGACCGCCCACTATGAAGTTTGTTGCTTTACAATCTGGATAAGTACGCCGTCGACCATGGTAATTATTTATGCCATTGAAAGTGAAGCAGAGCCAAATTCCTAGTCCACATTGAATGCTTTTATTATTAATGGAGATTAGCGACACATTTTTGCAGAAAGTTCATGGAGATGGTCCTCAAGTAATTTTACAAGTTGGAAGCATTTTACTTAAAGAAAGAAGTGCAAACCTCACTCTTTATGCCCCCCTTTTTTATTTGCCATACAGTTTCAAGCAAAAGCAAAAAATTGGTGCACACACTAGTTTGTAAATTGTGTAGCACTCCACAAACAATGCAGCAAAAAAAATTTGGAACCTTTCTAAGATGCCTTAACTCACTATAAGACGCAAGAAAAATGTACCATTTAAGTTTTGTTAATTTTTGGTACCAGGTGATCTTTTCACATTGCAACTGCACTGCCAAAGTTTAATGAGATGCGCTTTATTCTTTGAAACTATTATAATAGTGTGCTTTATAAAGTATGCTGGGCCTTTATAAAAGCGAAACCTGATGCAGATCAAATTTATATAAGTACAATGAAGTGCAAAAGACAACAATAACAGACAAGACATGCAGAAGAAGCGCTGCTGACAACTGAAAGTTCATTAGAAAAATTTTGCTGCAGCAGAACGCACATGTGCCAAGACACCCCAAAACTAGCAACAAACAGCATCAGGAAAAACAAGGAGAAGGGGCATAAGTTGCTAAAAATGCATGCATAATCTCTTCATAAAATATGATACATGAGAAGTATGTGTACTCTGTCAACTGTGCACAACTTGCATAAAAACAAAGCTAGTGGACCAGCTTAGCTGTGGCTACGCATGCAATGCACTTTGTTTAAAAGTGCCACAAAAGTGATGTTATTGCACATATCCAGAACTTTCTATTAATACCACTTCCAGAAGCACATTCTAATTTTGTGTTCTAATTTCGTTCTAATTTCTATGGCCTACAATTTCCGCATTCAACCGCAGATGGCAACCTCAACTTTTGCAGTGCAGAGCAAGATTGACCCTGATTTCACACACTTTAAGTGCTGCCACAGCCGTTCATTAAGGCACTGACCGTTCTGTCCAAAGTAAACACAACTGCAGCTTAAAGGAATTCTGTACACAAGTAGTACATGGGATATACTGATACTCGTGTTTTGGCGTACAGTATTTCCTGACTACCCATGATGCATTTGCATAATTGTGCCAACTCGCATGATGCATAAAACAAGATCCACTCAATACTTCCCTGCGACTTTCCTTAAGTTGTGCGAAACCTTGTGCACATATGGTACAACCTCGAAGAAGCACCTCTTCTGCGGGGTACCTACAACTTCTATCACAGGCTCTCTGCGCAGCTGATTAAGCAGCCTTTCTGTGGGATCTTGGAGGAGTGGTTGTAGGAAACCAGACTGCTGCAACCCGTCTACTTGGTGACTGAATTTTTCCGTTATCCTGTGCGGGAAGGACTTCGAAATAGCAGACCTGAAACATGATCTTGCGATTCCCCTTTTGATCGGTTTCTAATCTGAGGAATCAAAGGGTAGAATAACTTTCTTTGATCTTGGCATGTAAGTCAAGTAGATGTGATGCACGTTCATTACAGAAGGTCTAAAAACAATGAAATAGGCCTGCTGGAGCTCAAACGTGAACTTCAGTGAGGAAGAACACTTGCTAAGAACTATGACTGACATAGCCACCAAATTTAAATGTGTGTGTCTAAATTTAAAATGACAAGAATGTTGTCAACGTATCTTCGGAGGGAGTGCCCCATGACAATCTTGAAGCGTAGTAAAAAAAAAAAAAAGACGAATCTGGGAAAAAGCATTCAAACACATGACCGTTCACGTGACAAGCAGTCGATTCCAGTCACCTGGCCAGGTGTGCCGATTGCCACGAGATCTATCGACTACAAGCATGCGCTTTCTTCCCATCTCTGTCACACTGCTTAATAATGTCCAGGGTGTCAGCCACATGCTCGATAGCTATATGGTGGGGTCAGCAGGCTTTCTTCTCCGTCAGCCAATATTGATCTCTGCGCTGGCTTCGTCAAGTTGCAATGCATGGCTAACCATGCCGACGCTCTGGTACAAATGCCATTGCAACGGCTTCCAAGTAACAATGCTGAAAACTGAAGACCACAAATTTGTCAAGAAGAAAAAGTGACACGAGCTTCAGAATCAAGTGTACCAGGGACTTGAGAAAGCGGTGGGATGTGCAGTGGCCAGGAGTGCTAAATCCAACTAAACCAAAGCATCTGGTAGAGTATTATGGTGTATATATAGTTCTGTTTTCAGGATTCAACACGCCATGCACTTATTTGGTAAGTGCCAGTAGGAGAAAATGCTGTTAGGTGAGCTCAGCTTGTAAAAACTGCCTGAATCATGCTTATTGTTAAGTTATTTTTGTTTGTGTGTTTGACACCCCGTAAATATCCACTGATGAACCCATAGCAGTGCAAATAGAACACAAGACCGGACACCATGGGCACTGCACTATCGAGCCTCAGTGATACTTTTGTGTGTATTTGGAAACGAGATGCATTTTTAAAATTTTTATTCTTTGCTGTGTTAAACCTGATAAGGTTTATTGTGCAGTTCCTCGCGTTCTTAAGAGACCAATAAATTGGCTAAACGAGAAGGGGGTTAACCGAGGGGCCCGATTTTAATCAATTAAAGAAGCCAACGAAGACACCACGGACAGCATAGGAAAAATTGCTTGTACTTGCTAATTAAAGAAATGGTAAATTAATGGCAATGAAAATGGATACAAAAAACAACTTGCCGCAGGCGCGGAATGATCCCATGTCTTCGCATTACGTGTGCGATGCTCGAACCAATTGAGCTACGGCGGCGCTGTTTTCCCATTCGCTTTCTTGGGTATTTATGTTTTCACTACTAGAACTGACCTTGGGAGTTTTAGCCAGTGCCACCACTCGCAAGCCTTGGCGGCGGATGTGGAACATCCCTTTTATGCCACAGGCGTCACCAGTACGTGAACATTTCGGGGTGAAGGCAGCTGGTCAATAAACCTGCACATGCTACCTGAAGGCATGAATGTTGCCATATTCGGCTGTGATTTTAGCGCCCGTGGTGTCAGGTTCTGTGTTCTTTGCATTTGTTTGATGTGTGATGCGGTGCATGGCTTCAAGTATCAACCAGCCCAAAAAGCTATCTTGAGTTAAAAAGCTTTGAAATGCTTCTATTTGTCTTCATTGTGAACGATGCGCTCAGATAAAATTAATGCACAGTCTATGTGTTTGCAATGAGTGTGAAGGGAAGCAAAAAATATCCAAAGGTGTAATTAATTTGCACTCTTAATTCAAACATTTTTCTATATATATGGAAAGAGACTAGCATTTGCATGTTAAAATTTTCAATAAGGTGACTAATGCAGTTACATGGTGGAATGCGAGAAACCAGGGAGACGAGAAAGTACCACGAGAAAGAAACGAAGGGACAGGAAGGGTCCATGCAGCAGCCTTCCTGTCACTGTTTCTGCCTCATGGTTTCTTTTTTGGTTTCCCCATTTGGTGGCATTCCACCATGTAATACCGGTGTACCCACTAGCCTAACAAGCCACTCCTATGACTAATGCAGGTCGCATGCGTTCTCAGAGCCGTAGAATCTTCAGTGAATTCGAAGTTTGAGTTTATTGGAACCGCAAATAGACATGAATATCTTTATGGGCAAGATTCGCATTACTTGTCTATTTCTTTCGCCAGGGTTTTATTAGGGGCACACGGACACAGCACTGTAATGATCATAGTTTTTCTGAAGCAATAAATATTAAAGCAACGTTTTTGTGATCAAACAGTAATGTAAAATATATGAAATGTTCGTAACAAGCTTTGCAACATACAAGTAAGTGCATTCAAGAACTCGTCTACGTACAATCAAATTTGAATGTGGAACAGCAGAAGCTTGATTTGGGCAAGCGCCTGTCCATCGTACATGTTCTTTTAGTCCGTGTCTTTGTAGCGCTGTTTTTTCTTCGAATATGAATGTGGGAATAGCCTGGAGTGATACTAATGTGTAGTGTCCAGCGAGAGTGACTTGGATACTCTTTCTCAGTTGTCGCGTCGCATGTATCCAAGAATAATTCTGTTTTAGTGCTGAAATAATAAATATAAGCTATTTGTAATGGAGTTCTATTTTTTTCTCGGAATTTTCCTGGAAAAATACTTTTTTTTTTCTCCCACTCAAAATTCAGAAAAACGTTAATCATCCCAGAGTCCACAGCGTGACAATCGCTTCACAACGAAAATGTTCGGCAACATGATTAGCTAGCTTTGGGACAAACAAAATGTGTTTTGCATCATGTATTAGGCGTAGAGAAAAAGAAAGCAGAGAAGAAAGGCGGAAAGAAAGTCAACCAGAAGATAATCCTGTTTGCTACCCTACACTGGGGGTGAGAGTAGGGGGCGTAAGGTTCCGCCATATGAATTGTGGACTTGTAGGGCAGCATGGCCACAGAATGCAGTCAAGCTTATCTATGGCGAACCTCTCTATGAAAAAAGGGTTCGCTGTGAGGAAAGTTTGTTACAATTGAGTCTGCTTTATAAACAGCTTGTAAAACAGACAACACTGTGCAGAGTAAGTGCAATTCACATTGGGAATGACCCGTATGTCATAACGCTCATAAATGCTCAGAGGCAAACTAAAAAGAAAATTACCGAAGTTTAATGGGCTTAAAACATTACTATTCTAGAAGTGTAAGTTTTGCCATGAACGAGTGGAGTCATGCACGCCAGGGAAAATGCAAAAACGAAAGAGAGACTTGAAGTTTCCACACATTGTTCTTCGTGGCATTGGATTTGTACAGCATGTGCTCGGGACTAAATGTATAGATAAAGATTTACATATTGCATTCTGAAGAAACCAAAGGTTCGATCAGCCCAATCAGTTATAACCTGCTGAAGAAAAAAACGGCCCAAACACGCGAAAATGTTTCATACTAATGTCGCAATGCCAGTTGTGTTAACATCGTTGCAATTGGGGTGTAGCATTCAGAGCAGTTCATTTTCTTTTTCCATTATAACCATTTGCTGCTATGTGCAAATTGAATCTTGTAAGAAGCTAAACTGCTTATTCCGATCCATTTATTTGTCAGGTTTTCAGGAAGTACATCATATATGTTGGTTACATTTTGACTCCCAATGCCCACCAGTATTTCTCTTCAAATTTTGAAGAGAAATACACTAATTTGAAGATATGTGCCATCAAACTTACGGTAAAGTTCACGGTTGTTTCACTTGCCTTTTTAACAAAATGCTCTTTCATGCACTGAAGCACAAAAGTAACTGGAATGTCCATACTCATGTTTCATCCCAGTTTGGGAAATATCTTGAAACTGATGTCATCGTGATAATTCAAGTGGATACGACTTGCAAACTCACTGGCTAAATTTGTAAATTGCAATATGGGCCTAAAGTAATTAATTAAAAGATTAATTAGTTTATTTCTGGTTAGTTGAATATATGTTGATTTCTCATGCTAGTAATAATGTCAGCCTCTTCGAGTAATCCAGCTCAAAGACAAGAATACTGCTATCTGCCACAGGCGATCTTCAAAAATTCCATAAAACTCAAAATTACCCCATATACAGGGTGTCCCAACTATCATGCACCAAGATTCAAAAATCTGCAAATGCTATCTAGCTGAACAGAATCAAGGTAATGTTTGTCATCGCTTGGAGATACTCAGATTATTTTTTGCATTCCAACTAATTAATCTTAATTTATTAATAAACGTCTCAAATATTATGGCCAGATGAAAAGTGTCAAGGAGAAAATTGTAGAGCAACATGAAAAACTCCCAATAAGCTCACAAATACACGCAAAGTTGCCACTCGAGGCACTTTGCATTTATTCGCGGGCTTTCACGCTCCGAAAACATTTTTATGTAGCACGTATTGAGCAACAGAAAGCTGTGTCGGGAGTTCCTGTTGCTCTACAATTTTCTCATTGGCACTTTTGATCTACTTATATTATTTAAGAAATGGTTAATTATTTAAGACTAGTTATGTAATTAGGCAGAATGCAAAAAATAATTTGAATATCCAAGTGACGGCAAACAACATTACAATTGGTTCTGTCCAGCTACATGACATTTACATATTTTTAAATATTGATGCATGATAGTAGGGACACCCTCTATATTAAGAACAGGGGGGGGACCTAACAAAGAACCTTGTGGAATGTTTAATGTCACAGGAAGTGGTTTAGAAGCATTGTTATATTGACTTGCACTAACTGTAAGTGATTAGTCAGAAATTCTTAGGATGAAATTCTGAAGCGATTGGGATGAATGTTCAATTGTGAAAGTTTTTGAAGCAAGCAAGCATTGATGAGCTACTTTGTCAAAGGGCGTTTTGAGAAATCGAGTAAAATTGCTTCACTCTGTGTTAGAATTCAGGTCTTCAATGCAAATCATGAAGGAAGATGACCGAGTTTCGCTAGACAGTCCTTTGCGGAGACTGTGCTGTGATAGACAAAAGAAATCTTCAGAGTTGAGAAAGTACATTATGTGAGATAATATGACATGCTCCATTATTCTGCGAGGGATGCTTGTTGTGGAAATCGGACAGTAGTTTGGTGGTGAGTATCTGTTACCTGATTTGTAGGTCAGGTAACATTCCACTAGGTCGGCCTGTGGACTATGATTGGGAAGACAACAAGGTTAAAAAGAAGCGTAAATGCTTTTAGTGTTAGCGAAACAGTCATTACTTTGGTCTATCTATGTTGGTTAATGGTTATTCAGGCTTTTCAGTCACATAATTTGGAGCCTAATATTACCAACAGGTCATAATAGTGCCCCATGATTGTCATTTGGCCACAGTTGGAAGCCACTGGGTGAATATTGCTGGGAAGGAAAAGCAAAATAATTAATAATAATCAGTGATTCAGTATCAGTCAGTAATTTATTCAATGTGACCAGGAGTGACACTGAGGTCTGAGTGCTGGTGCACAGAGGAACAAAAACAAAAAATGTAAAATTGTAAAACAATCAAAAGTTCTAGTATAAAACAATTAGAAGACGACAAAGAACTGGATAAACAGTTACATAGTGAGCAACAATACATCAATAACTTGCAATTGACAGACGAAATAAATATGCCGAAGGAGAGAAAGTATGAGATGACAGTATAGTAGCGTAGCTAGAAAGAAGGTTCATGAGAAAATGAACGTTTTGAATGATATTAGCATGAGAAAATGGCAGTTGTGTAGTCTGCATTCTCCGGAGAGGTGAGTGTCTGCTGGAAGAGGCAGAAACGTGCAAGGGTCCAAGTTTCCTGGCAGCCTCCTGCGGAACCTGCATTGAAACAGAAAAACTAGTAGATCTGAAGATATACGTCCATGAATGATTTTGTTTAAGAAGAGGACGTCTGCACGACTGCATAAGTCTGCAGCTATGTGACAGAGGTGTAGGACATAGGGAAAGTAGGCGGAAGGCGGGGGATGGAAATTCAAGACGACGAACAAAACAAGAACAAGGTGAAAGCGGGAGATAGTCATTCACACTGAAGTGTTTATTTTTTTGGCATGCAGTGTCAGAAAATGATTTATACATATATATATAGAGTGTCCCAACTATCATGCACCATTTAAAAATATGAAAATGCCACGTAGCTGGACAGAACCAAGGTAATGTTGTTTGCCTACGCTTGAACATACTCGGGAGTATTTTTGCATTCTGCCGAATTACATAATTAGTCTTAAGTAATCAACTTCTCAAATATGAGAAGTGTCAATGAGAAAATTGAAGAGCAGCATGAAAAACTCCCGATTCAGCTTTTCTGTTGCTCAATGCGTGCTACATAAAAGTGTTTTTCCGAGCGTGAAAGAAGCCAGTGAATACAGGCAAAATTGCCCGCCCCTGAAGTCATTGATGCTTTGATAATTGCAGATGTCATAAAACCCGGTTCCGCCGACCTCGTGCAAGCTACGATAGAGAGGTTTCGATCGACCTGACATTTTCTAAGTCGTTGCACTGTGATGGCAAAGTGAGCGCAGCTCGGCGCTATGTCTGAAATAAGAGCACGAGGCCAAGTGCCGTTCCTGGGTCCGCCGTCGCTGAACAACACAAAGTCTGTTAACAATGCCTGAGTCGTTATAATTTCCCGACAGCGTCGCAGAAAGGATATTTAGGTCGCACTTAAACGCAGCGTTTAGTGCCGAGATTGGCTGCACTTGAAATTGGTTGCGCAACAATACCGAAATGCCTTCCACTAATGAGGCGAACCTGACGCGCGCAGTCGTGGGGAGGGAGAAAACGAAGAATTCTCGCTATTAGCGGCCGTGGAGACACAAGGCATTGGTGGAGAAAAGTGCCCGTCTGGCAATGAGTCAAGAACCTAGCCGATCTTAGCCGCGGAGAGCCGCAGCCAATCCAAAACGCGGAAGTCATCCACTGTTGGTGTTCTCGTGTCGTGTGGCGAGCGTGGCGAGTCAAACCTGTTGCGTTGGCCGTTCCGTCGGCGATTTGAAGGCCGCACTCTATTCGAGCACTCGCAGGGCGCATGAAAATTGTTGCGACCAAAACAACGGACGACGTTTAACGCAGAAATCACGTGCGCAGGCGCGAGTCGCTGACAGTCTTGCGCTCCTGCCGCGGACATTTGTGAGAGACGTTCGCGAGTGTGTGGCGAGTCTGTTTCACAAGGCTGACCCGTCTGCCCGCTTGGTCAGGCATCTCGCAAGTGCTGTTCGCGGACTATGAGTATTGTTCTCCGTTCACTCGCTTAGGTCAGCGCCTGGGAGCAGCCGGCCACAATGTCCAAGATCGAAACCTGGCAAGACGTTCTCGACAGCACCACGGAACGCGTACGTCAGGGAAATGGTTTTGCCGTCTTTAGCACGCTTGAAACAAATGAAGAACGAGTCAGGTTCTGCCTCCGCCACGAAGTGGCCCATCCGCGCATCAAGCACTGGTTGACAGTTCTCTGCTCGTCGAAGCACCGCAAGTTCTGGGAGAAGGCCTCTGAACTGCGGAGCGAGGGAAACATCTGCTTCAACCGCAAGCAGTATGCGAAGGCAGCCGAGTTTTACACGCAGAGCATCCTCTCGGCTCCTTTTCCGGATACTCCAGACGCTGAAGGACACGCTGAAGAGATGTCGCTAGGATTCGCAAATCGGTCCGCCGCCTACTTTCACGCAGGCAAGTACAAACGCTCCTTGTGCGACGTCCGCTACGCATTCGAGCTCGGTTATCCCAGCCACCTGCGTTACAAGTTGTATCTGCGGAAGGGTCAGTGCTACCTTCGCCTCGGAAAGCCCAGAGAAGCGCTGGAAAATTTTGACTTGGCCACTAAGGCGCTGCGGCGCGCGGGTCTGGACAGCCGAAAGCACGCACAGCAGGCGAAGGAAATCGATATGTTCAAACAAGCGTGTAGCGGTAACAAGACACCACCTGTTCCAAGTGACGAAGATGACCCCGACGACGAATCACAGGTACCCAGTGTTGTCCGCGGCGTTCACGATTCTGTACCGAACTGCACCAATGCCGTGGACATTCTGTACAGTACAGAGAAAGGACGCTTCGTGGTGGCCAACCGAGAGCTGCGGACTGGTGATGCAGTTTTCGTCGAGAAGCCGTATGCTTCGGTTCTGCTGCCAGGCCACACAAAAACCCACTGTCATCACTGCCACAAAAGGCTCCAAAACGCTGTTCCGTGCTCACAGTGCAACCAGGTGCGGTACTGTTCTTTCAGCTGTGCAAAGGAGTCCTGGAGTCAGTATCATGACTTGGAGTGTGGTAATCTGAACCTTTTGTACTCTGTAGGAATTGCACATTTGGCTGTCAGGATTCTTTTTGTAACAGGTCTAGCCAACCTTGTCCGGTTTTCTCAAGCTCTCTCTGCGGGGGATGATGAAGTTAAGGAATTTAACTATAATGCTGTATATGAGCTGGTTACGCATGATGACAAGATGTATGCTGATGACATGCTGCAATACTCCCTGACAGCAGCATTACTCTACATGCTGCTGGATCAGGTCCAGTTTTTTAGCCTCGATGAAGTGACTTCAAAGGCTTCAGCACTGAGCCTCACTGGAAGAAATGGGTCAAGTAACCACCCTGGCCTGCCCATTAAGGAGCCCAGTATGGCAGCTTTGAAAACATTTGCAGGAGGTCTCTTGCTACGCCACATTCAGCAGCTTGTGTGCAATGCTCATGCCATCACATCACTGGAGTCAAGAACAATGCAGGAGGATGACGTTGTGGTCACAACTGAACAAGTTCGTATAGCCACAGCCATCTACCCAAGTGCAAGCCTTATGAACCATGCTTGCAACCCCAACATTATTTCAAACTTTCCTTGTGGCTCAACTCTTGTGGTGAGAGCTGTAAGGAATATTGCAGCTGGGGAGGAAGTTTTGAACTGCTATGGTCCTCACTACCAAAGAATGTCCTTTGCAGAACGGCGCCAGACACTGCAGGAGCAGTATTTCTTCACTTGCAACTGCACTGCTTGTGGTGCTGGGGAGGATGCTGAACAACGCCTGCAGGCCTTGAAGTGCGAATACTGTGATGGGCCACTGAACATGCCTGATGATAGTGGGAAGGCTGCCTGCTTAGACTGTGGCACCACTCAAGAGTGCCTTGCACGTGAGCAGAAGGCATTTCGAATGCATGACCTCTACGTTCAAGGTGTGCAACTTGCTGAAAAGGGTAACCACTTGGAGGCTCTGCAGCGCCTCAACAAGTGCTTGAAGGCACGGGAGAAGCTGATGTATAAACACAACTTAAAACTTCTGGAAGCCAAGGATATGGTAGCAAAATGCTTCTGTGCAATTGGCGACTTTCGATCAGCATGTGAAGTGCTGAGTCCTGCTGTTGATGCGATCCGGGAGATATATGGCGAGAACAGCATCGAGCTTGCCAACGAGCTTCAGAAGATGTCGGACATACTTGTGAATGCTGTGCCTCAGGCAATCCGCCAAGAAGCTTCAGCGGAGGAGATTGAGCACCTCATAAAGAATGCAGATTGTGTGATTGAGGAAGCAATGACTATTTACATTCTCCATTATGGAAGGAGACACCACACAACACGGGACTTGCAAGCAAAAAGAAGAATATTAGCGACAGTGTCATAGAGTTGCATGTTAGAAGCTTATTCTTATGTTACATGACAAGAGCACTATGAACACTTTGCCAGCAAAACCTTGTGTGTTAATCTGGTTCTTTGCATGGAGCTGCCCGTGTTTTGTTTTATTTTTTACCAAGTGGTGAATGTGAGTATGGTAGGCAATTTTTTTAGCAATATGATGCAAATCGAGGTGTTTTGCACAGAAAATAATGAAGTAAAAAAAAAGTGCATTTCAGGCACAGTTGATAACAGGGTAGCACATGAAGACATTCAATGCATTTGTGCCATTGGGTAAAGCACATTGTTATAGAAGGAATTATGCTGCAACTCAAACTCTGGCTTTAAGTTAAGAGAGCTTTACATCTTAATGTAGCAACTTGAGCAAGTGTGTGGCGTGTTTCTACAGATGTGAAGCACATTTAACTCGCTCAGAGCAACTGCACTCGAAGTGCCACCTGTAGGCTATTTCCAGTATCACATAGTGCTGACCAAAGTGTTTTCCACTTTGAGTTATATGCGAGCATCAGCTCATCACTCGTTCCTTGTGTGTTCTTTGTTGAGTATTCTGTGCTTTTCAAAGGCTGTGAGTCCTGTGTGGTGTATTTTTAATTGCATTAGGTTTCTCTGTTAGCAAGATTGTCTCTTTCCAAGTAGTGTGCGAGGCTAAATGCATCAGGAAAGGGAACTAAATTAAGTGAAATGCAATAAAGTAATGTTCATACGTGCGTTTTTCATTTCCAGTTCACGGATTATAGCTACATTGTGCAGAACTTTCGGATGAATGTTTGCCTCTTCATAAAGCATTAATTTTAGTGGAAGCATGTCTCAGCTGTACGCTAGGCAGCATTTCAGATATGTCGTAGAGAAGTGAAATGTGTCAATTATCTCCACTTGTGTGGTGGACACAGTGTGCACCTTTGTGTAGGTTATATTCACTGTAAACGGAAACACAGCACCACACCAGTGGTCATCATGATCATTGCCTTCTCGGTAAACTGTCCCTGCACACACGCTGGGGGAGTGTTCAGTTGTGTTACACTTATAAGGCGTCGGCATTTCACAAAGAGGAACTGGGTCTGGCATTAATAACTGGGTCAGCCATCAGTACAGTAGTTAATCATCATGAAAAAATAGGCAAGTGCGTAGCTTGCTGTAGACATTGCTTTGAATGATTTTGTGTTGTCTTCAGTCAACATTGTTAAAGCTTATTTTTCATTGCCACTTGGTTATGCACCAATAATAATGTTGCCATTCTCTCACTTGGAAGCTGCCATATCTTGAAGGATATGTTGCACAGAACATCAAAGACTAATTACCTATACTTATTGTTAATGTTAAAATGTTGCCCAGCTTCCTTAGTACACACATTCATGAACTAACAATAATGTAATGCACAAAAAAAATTTGTTTCAAACAAAATTATTTTTTCAAGGGGTGCTTGACTGGTGCCGGCTTATTTGTGGCAGGCACCTGTGGCACCTGTTTACTGTGGCAGGCACGTTCTCATAGAATTGAAATAAGCTGAAGGAATCAGCTGTACAAGGGAAGAAAGGCATTTCAAACACAGTGACCCAGCTGATGAACTGACACTAGAATGATGGGAATATAATGTGAAAAAAAGTTTAATTTCCGTAATATAGAAGAACTTCACTTTGGCCTAGTTGGTATTTACTGCATATCATATTGACCGCAAATAAAGACTGTTAGCGATACCTCCATTAGGTTGTTTCAATCGGAAATAGATTTTTTTGATAATTGGTTGCCACGATAAGCTGATGTATATTCTTGTTACCGCCCGTGCTGTTTACGTGTTCTCTCCCTCTGTCCCCGTCTTTATTTGCGGTCAATATGATATTCCGTAATATAGTTTCTGGTGGGCCATAGCCTACATGGGGGGTGGGGGGAAGAATTGAGTGCTCAATCTTTGGTTCCTGTAATTGAATGTGGAACAGGAAACATCCCAGTGGCGTGCGCTACCACATGTTCTTATTTGCACCGTTGTAATCGTAACCAGAAAGCAAGGACATAGCCAGGTATTTCTGGAGACGTTGGGTTTTAGCAGCCACCCTGCCCCCAAGCAAATGTATTCTTTGCTATAGCAAACTCGCGGTCTGAACTTCAATCTTCATCCAGAATGCGGTGAGTTGCCGTTGTAGCCTACCGAGTGGCCTCGTTACTGTGCACCGATATTTGGGTCGCGCGCAGGCGGGGCCGCGAAGGAACGGCGCGCGAGTGCGGACAAAGAACGAGCCGCGCCGTCGATCTCGCCTCGCGTTGGTTGCGGCGGGCCGCTCGCTGTTCCCGTGTCTATGATCTCATTCACACGGGCCCGATCGTAAGCAAGCCGAGCCACTGCACCGGCGCTGGGTTTCGAAAAAGAAAGCAGGAACATGTCGCCATCCTTTCGTGCGACTCGCTCTCAACTTTTCGCGCACAATCATCAACTGTTGCTCATCAGCGAACCGCATCAAGACCGAAAGGATAATTCCTCAGGGATGCCGAACCCATCGTTGGCATAAAATTCCACAGTTTCCATAGCCATCCAATTTGCTTTGTGGCAAAATTCGGTGACGCCTCGGCGTTCTCATGTCGTAAGAAACGCCGCCATGTTGCGCTGTCAATGCGAAAATATCTTGGTGTATGCATAAACGAAGACAATAGATATATGGAAACAGAGGGGAAAAGCAATAATAGCAAAGGCGACGAGAAATGCGGCCGTAATGAAGCACGGAGCGCTATAGGAAGTAATTACGAGGTACTCCAGGTTATGTGGAAAGGTGTACTGGTTTCAGAACTTACATTTGGAAATGCGGTTGTTTGCTTGAAGGGCACAATCAGGACTCGATGGCAACCAAAGGTCACTGGGACGCCTCGCATTGGACGGTCACGGGAAGACTATACACGAAGCTGTGCAGGCTGGACAAGCTTTGAAGTGAGTCAAGCTGAAAGCAAAATTGATCTTGAAGAACCACTGAGAAATGTGGAAGAAAGTAAATGGGTTGCGAGAATTTTCAGGTATCTCTACAGGCAAAACATTGACTCACAGTGGAGGAAAAAAACTAGGAAGCTTACCAGCAAGTATGCGACCGGTCTAGTAAGCAACATGGCAATAAAGAACGTCAAACGCAAAGTCAGAGAGGCTGAGACAATTTCATGGGTGGCGGCAATGGAAATGAAACCTGCCACGGGTATGTAGAAAAAAAAAAACGAAATCGGGAAAGAAACAATTTATAACTCAAAGGGAAGCCCCTTCCTTTTCGAAGCGAGATCGTGCCTTAGAACACGCACCTATAAAGCGATATATGGGAACGAAGAAGAAGCATGTGCTTGCTGTGGTAGTAAAGCTAGGAAAACGATGGAGCATGTTTTATTAGAATGTGAAGATATCTACCCAGCTGTCGGTTTAGGTTTCTCTTGCCTCCTTCAAGCCCTTGGGTTATAGGATAGCACGGGGAAAGTGGACATGTCCGCAATAGAGATTAGTAAGAAAGGGTTGAAGATTTGATGGCAGAAAAGTAGGGCTAATACAAACAACGGAGACGTACAAAAACAGTTTCCAGTGGTGGTTCAGAAAGTTTCATGCTGGGAATTTTCACTCTCTCTTCTCTGTGTGTGCGTGCGTGCGCATGTGTGCGTTTTTTTTGTCTCAAGGAGATAGGTAGGACATTAGGCGAAATAAGAACAAGGCCTTGGTGGCGCAACCAACCGCCCCGTTTCAAAGGGGACGCTCATAGCATCCATCCATGCATGTAGAACCGGTTTTCGAGTTAGGTTCAGATTTTAGTTCAGGCTTCTGCATATTAGTCGGTTCAGGTTCAGCTCCGGAGCAAAAATATAACAGTTTCAACCGCCTCGAATAGATTCATAAGATTCGGAATTAAGGAAAATGAAAATATTTAGAAAAATGTTTTTCAACCTCAACTGCGAATTTATCTTGGCGAAATAGCTGATTTCTTCTTTACGTGACGCGAACCGGTGACTCTCTGGTCTCTTAATATTGCCTGAGAAACGGAGTTGACTGTGATCGGAGGCGTGCAGGCGTAATGTGAGTTGTTTTCAAAGACTACTGCGCCCAATGTATCCCATTTAGATGCGCCTGTAAGCTGCCTTACACATGAGTGTACCTGGCTCGTTGAGGTTGAGGGACCAGTGAGGAATCTACATAAAGGGTGTTTTTTTTAGACGATACATATATTTTTTCAATTGACTTTGACAGATAGCGTAATTCTAGTCGTTGAGCTGGATTAATCAGAGGCGGACATGCACGAAAATCAAATTGCATAATTGACTAAACAACAAAAAATAACCAACTATTTAATTATTACTTTATGGCACACTGCAATTTACGAATGGCAGCCGGTGAGTTCGTAAGGCACTTGGAAAGAAGGCAGTCGGTCACTGGCCGGCCGCTTTCGATAATAGTATGTCCAGTATCAGGATTGGCTGAAATTTTCTATTACGAACAACTCTAGCGTAAGGGTTCTCTGTGAATATGAGCCCTGTTGTGTAGGTTCAGCGGAGGCTTTTCCTTCCTCTTTGTTTCACCTTTATTGTCACATGAAGCACTGTCACGTCACACGTGACGCCAAGCAGAGCCGGAGGGAACGTCAGTACTTTCAACGTTGCAGATTTCTTGTGCGTAGTTGGATTACCACTGCAGCCCAGCCGACCGTGCACAACATTTACCCATTGGCGCCTTGTGCGCTCTAAACTACAGCAACATTTTCATTGTTGAAAAACAAAAACATAATGTTTTACTTAGTGTGCGCCATTTTTTCTATAATGGGCCTTGCCATGATGACCACATTGTAGTTTTTGTTTATATTGCTGTTGTTTGTATACTCTTCGTCAACCTTAGCGAAGTAGTGAATACAGTAAGCATTGCTGCGTGCGCAGCCTAGCTATATTTTATCATTTTTAGTGCTTGCCTCTCGAAGCTGATATTTATGTGTTAGTTTTAAGAAATAATGCCGTAACTGATGAAAACATGACATTGCACGCACTGTAAATTTTGACAGCGTGGTAAAAAAATGAATGCAGGTGTACTTTATAAAGTATACTGGAATTTTGTGTATGCTAGAAATACCTGCTTGTTTTTAAAACACATACGATGCTTTCTACCTCTATTGCTACAATATATTTTTTTTTGCTTGCTAGGAAAGCTTTAGGTACCGTGGAAGGTTTAATAGGGAATACGGAGCACATTAACATTGGTATTATTCTTGCCGGTCCCTTTCTGTCTGCCAACAAAAATGACGACGATCTTGTATTCACAGTCTACAAAATGTGAAGGCTGTTGCAGAAAATTTAGTTAAATCAAAAATAATTTACATGTCTTATAAAGCTTTTTCATAAGAAGAGGTCATTTATGCATAATTTTGTTACAAATTGAGAAGTCGGTGGGAGGAAATGCAAAACGTTAAGAGAGAGAGAGAGACAAAATGCAAGGAAAGACAGGGAGGCTAGCCAGTGTAAGTACCGGCTGACTACGCGGTGCTGGGGAAAGGGAATAAAAGGTGAAAAAGAAAACAAATAAATGAAGGCCAACCCTTCCCCTGCCAGAAAATGGGGGTAAGTGAAGCTTCTCCTGCGTGCACCTGACCTTCGTCACAATTAAGTAAACCACTGGCAACGGTGCTGCTCGCTTCAGCCACCCGCTCCCTCAGCTCGGGATCTTCTCATTGCTGTCGGATTGCCTAGGCTCGGGCGGCTCTGACGGCTGGATCGGCGCGCCGACGGCGAGCCCTTTCACGGGCGAGTTCTCGCCGCCGCTCGTCGAAGGCTGCCTGTTCCTGGGGGGAATGCACAACGCGTGGCCGCTCCATCCGTTCTCCGAGACAACTGAACGGAAACGAAGCCGGCGCAGCACGCGCGAAACCCTTTCCTGTCATTTCCCTTTCCGGAGGAAGCGAAACGGCTCTGATTGGTTGGCGTCAAAATAGATGAAAGCGAAGCACGAACTTAAGCAAAGATTGTGGTGAGGCAAGAAACAGTGCGTAAATGTAAATAGAATACAAAAACAAAACTGGGATAAAATTAATTACAGTGCATCAACGTATAAACACAGAAGAAAAAAATATGAATACTTATCAATACAGCAACATTAAATGATTGATCCGATGGTCGGCCTCGAAGCCTGTAGCCTCAGCACGACAGCCCGGTACACCAACCATTCTATCATGGACTGCCCATTCACCGCCACGTATACGCGGGAAGACGGTTACACACCAACATACATAGCCCCTGGAAACTGCATGAAGTACCCCAAGAATGCTCACGCATTAACACTCTGGCAGAACCCATCTCACGACGAATGCCTACGTTAATGTGATTAGCATTAAAGCAATGTAACGACACACCGTAATGCCAACGCAGAGACGCTTCATGTGTGTCATGTAAGCAGCCGGGCTCCTCTCGCATTTCCCCCCGGACACGGTGCGCCATTAAGCGGTGGTGCCGCGAAGCCGCGCGTGGCACGTGCCTGAATTCGCACAAGATAGTCTGAATATACATTGCTACACGCCATTACCGCATTATGAAGAAAGCGCTCAGCAAGACGACGACTGGCAAAGCTTGTTCGTGGTTGTTGTCGATCTGCCATCTTGATTGTGGCTTCTCTGTGTATATATATACTGTAAATATAATTTTGCCTGCTCTTCACCTTCGTCACAATATTGTCGCAGTACAGCGCGGACAGTAGACAGGGAGACGTTCTTTAATAACAGCAGGACAACTTGTTTTAAAAGAAAGGCCAGAGACACGTATTCTTCGTCTTCGTCGAATATCATTGACCCACTAGATGAAGTCCGTTCATGTCCCTATCTTCGTTGTCGTCTGCATAGAATACACGCGTCATTTGTCCCTCCGTAAGAGAGCATTGTCCCTATGCTAGACCAGAAGTGTCACTTGCGGAAGTAAGGCTCTCTCGCATAGTTATTCGCTCACATACGGCTTCATGCGGACAACGTGCACAAGTTCAGGACGGTGCGTACGGCGCCGCATACAATTGGGACTATCGGGAACGACCTCGTACGTGACATCACTGAGTCGGCGCAATACTCGATATGGTCCGAAGTATCGCCTTAATTAACAGCTTTTCGGAGAGGCCTCGTTTCCGTATGGGTGTCCAAACCCACACTCTGTCGCCGACGTCACAGATTACTATTCGACGGTGAAGGTCATAGCGGCCTGCGTCGTAGTCTTGCTACTGGCAGATCCGCAAGCGTGCGAGCTGCCGAGCCTCGTCTGCGCGTTGCGTAAACACATCGGTGTCCGTATCAGTGTCGTCAAAGTCATGTGGAAGCATCGCATTCAACATAGTTCGTACATTCCGTCCGTGAACAAGGGTGAACGGAGTCATGCGCGTCGTCTCTCGTTTGGCCGTGTTATATGCAAAGGTGATATAAGGTAGGATGTCGCCCCAATTTTTATGTACAACATCCATGTACATGGAGAGCATGTCTTCAATGGTTTTGTTTAGGCGTTCTGTTAATCCGTTGGTTTGTGGATGGTAGGTGGTTGACTTCCGATGAGCCGTTCCACTTAGCAGCAAGACGTGATCTAAAAGCGCAGCCGTGAATGCGGTTCCTCGGTCTATTATTACGACGGTTAGTGCGCCGTGTCGCAACACAACGTGCTCAATGAAAAAGCCCGCCACCTCGGCTGCTATGCTTCTCTGGATTGCCTTTGCTTCAGCGTAACGTGTGAGGTAGTCGGTTGCGACCATAACAAAGCGATTCCCTGCAGTAGAAGTAGGAAGTGGGCCCACTATATCCATTCCCATTTGGTCAAATGGTCTTCGAGGAACCTGGACGGGTTGTAGGAGGCCGGCTGGTTTCGACGGAGGCGACTTGCGCCTCTGGCAGTCGAGGCAAGTGCGGAAGGTGGTGGTAAGTCTCGGCCAGTAGTACCTCTGCTGCACTCTGGCCAACGTTCTCGTGTAGCCTAAGTGACGAGACGTCACCTCGTTGTGACAGGCTTGAAGTACTTCCGTACGAAGAGCTGCAGGAATGATGAGCAGATAGGGGGACCCGGTCGAAGAAAAGTTTCTTTTGTAGAGGACTTTGGCGCGCAAAGCACGACGCAAACGACGCAAAGCAGCGAACGACGCAAAGCAGTCATTGAACTTCGACAATAGCGTGAGGAACCGCTCTCGTTCTTGCTGCGACAAAGCAGTGCTGACGTCAAGTGCAGAAGCTGGGTCTTGCGTAGGGACTTCTTCGAGTAGTGAACAGCAGCCACAAACATCCGCTACACCATCAAAATAAGCCACAGCGGTGCCCTTTGGAAAGTATACCGTCGCTCTGTACTAAAATTGGTTAGTAACAGGTTCGTGCGCCCGTCGGTGACATTTACGATTCCTCGTGCGACCGAGATACCGTGAGTAAGCAACAACGTGGTTATTTGGTTGGCAACTCCTCGCAGTGAAACGGTGCGTCACATGCTACCGAAATAAGGGTACATGATCGAGGTGGGATGACGACGCTCTCTTCTGCTAGACGAAAGGAGTTGCGTTGCGGCGATAAGCAATGGACTAAACCAGGTCTCTTATAATGCGTCACCATGCGGTCCGGTTAATTTCGGCGTCATATTCTTTCAGGAAATTCATTCCAATAATCAAATCTTTACAGCACACAGGAAGAACGATGAAAGCGGCCACGAAAGAAGAATCCCGCATGCTAATTCTAGCAGTACATCTTCCAGTAGGCATCAGTAATTGCCCGCCTGCCGTCCTTATGAGGTCCCATCCATGGCGTCTTTACTTTCTTCAGGCGGAGGACGAATTCCTGACTCATTATACAGAAGTCGGCACCAGTGTCGACTAACGCTGTCACCGGCTGTCCGTCCACCAAAACATCAATGTCGGCGCTCTCACTTTCTTCGGCGTCGGTGTTCATCGTCTTCACGTCGTTCTCCGGCGAGAGTGTTGGGGGCTTTTTATTGTCTTGCGGTGGGGCCTGCAACCTTACCCCCAGAGGTCGCCGCTTTCAGTTTCCCCGGCGTGGGCTGGGCGGCCTTCGTCCACGGAGGACAGCAAAAGTACGTCCAGTAGGGGAAGGCATCTGATGTGGACGGGTTGAAGAGCGCGAACGACGGCCGAAATCGGACTGAACGTGCGGCAAGGATTGGTCATTTGGGTGCGCTATTGGAGGTCCCTGAAAAGCAGTTTCGTCGCGGCGTAGCGTGGAGTCGTGATTTGCACGTCGACCATAGGACCACGGACGAAAAGGTTGAAATGATGTGTCGCGATACCAGCAATGACGCGAAATGTGGCCGGCACCTCCGCAGTGAAAACAGAGTGGGCGCCTATCGACGGTGCGCCATGCGTCGGTTCTCCGAAATTGCGGCCGTCCCGTGGTGTAGTGTTGCGGCGTTGACCAAGGCGCTGTGAACGGCGGCTGGAGCTGCATAACGGGTGCTCGCCTCGAAGCCTCCTCTTGCGGCGGCGACCAAGGAGCGACTGTCGGAGGCTGGTGGTACGGGGTTGTAACGGGTGGTGGACATCGGACAGCGGCTGCGTAAGTCATGGGACGCTGGTGATCTTGAAGATCGGCTGCCGGTAACGCCTGCTTGATTTCGTCACGCACCACTCTGGCGATTGACGCTACGGGTCTATCTACTGTCGGTGTCAAAATCTTTTGAATTTCCTCTCTGACGAGTTCGCTGATCAATTCCCGCAAGGGGTTCTGATACTCGCCAGTTACTGCGGTGGCATTGATTGTGGTGCTGGTGGACAGTCGATCGTACTGCCTGCATCTCGGATGAAGGGCCCGCTCTATAGCCGTAGCCTCTTTGATAAAGTCAGCAACGGTGACTGGTGGATTCCGTACAAGCCCCGCGAACAACTGCTATTTTACACCTCGCATGAGGTAGCGCAGCTTTCTTTCTTCAGTCATGTTCGGGTCGGCTTTACGTAAGAGGCGGGCCATGTCCTCGGCGAACATCGTGACCGACTCATTAGGTTGTTGTACCCGTAGCTCCATCATCCGCTGGGCGCGGTCGCGTCGGTCGGTACTCGCAAAAGTATCCGCTATTTTCTGACAAAATTCATTCCATGTCGTTAGGATAGCTTCGCGGTTCTCGTACCAAGTACGGCCCCTGTCGTCAAGGGCGAAATAGACGTAGGAGAGCTTTTGTTGCTCAGTCGACTGATTAATCTGTCCGACGCGTTCATACTTGTCAAGCCTGTCTTCAATGTCTTCGAAGACTGCACCGCGATAGCGATCGGGAACCAAAGGATGCAGAACGGTTACTTTCTGTGGACTGGGAAACCGGCTGCTTTGGGGTGCTTGCGGTCGGCCGGTTTCGGCCATTGCGAGATGTGTGGAGCTCCTGGAGAGAGGTGGTTGAAGAGGGGAGAACTCCGGGGCAAGGCGTAGCAGTCGACGACTAAAGCGATGCACGGGTGTCGTAACTGGCGATAGCGCGTCCGGGCTAGAGGAACGACTCCCAGACGGGCTCCGGGGCATCAGGCGCGGTCAGTACCCCGCACCTCCGCCAGTGTCGCAGTACAACGCGGACAGTAGATAGGGAGACGTTCTCTAAGAACAGCAGGACAACTTTTTCAAGATTATGATGATGATGCTGGCGGTGATCGATGATGCCTCAATTAATGGCACAAACCCACTATGGGGGATAGGCCACGAATCGGGTCGTATATGATTGATTAAATAAAAGAAATTGGTTAATAAATAAATAACACAAAAGAAAGGGAAAATAAATATATAATCCAAAATGAAAAATAAACTGTGAATACATGAGATAAGCAGTGATCAATACTATAGTAAGCCTTGCGTTGATAGGAATACTAAAAAAAAGGATATACTTAAACTTGAGTAAGTTAAATTTTGAATAATAATAGTAAGATTTAAACTATGAATTTGTGCTTTTACTTTTTGATTTTTTTGAGAAACAAGCAGGCCAGAGACACGTCTTCTTTGTTCTCGTCGAATCTCACTGACCCACTAGATGAAGTCCGTCAATGTCCCTACCTTCGTTGTCTGCATAGAATACACGCGTCAATGTGCACACACACACACACACACACACACACACACACACACACACACACACACACACACACACACACACACACACATATATATATATATATATATATATATATATATATATATATATATATATATATATATATGCACACAAGCGTCTTCTTCCACGCCCTCGTTATCTATCGATGCGCTTAACCGTTCATGCCTTACCAACAAGGCCGACAGAACACGCTCTACCAGTAGGTATACAACATGGAACGTTTCACAGCCACAGATGGCATGTCGCAAGCTCTATGCGCAATAGAAGCAACAAACTCTCTAAACAGACTGCCACAAATAATTGCAGCAATACTGTATTCTGTCAAGATCCTTGGCATATGGGATATTTAGCCCTTTATATATCTAATAAAAGTACTTTTCTGTTTTCTTTTTATGGGCTACGCATCGAAACTCGGCTGAAAAGTCGTCTTGTGTGCATGGTGCAACTAGAGCCGCTTCTGCAGCGAACAATACAGTGCCTGCAGGAAGCTCGCTATCTTCATACGTGCGAGCTGTGGTCCTGCAGGAAATTAGACACAATTAGCGACGTCGTGCGCGAATCCACGGACCGCTTGCTTTCCTGTTCTGTTGCAATTGTCGATACGGCTATAAATATAGCACCAGCTTTGGATATTCGGTTTACACGTGATCACATGATGTCCGTTATTGCGACACGCTTTGAAGAGCGTTACCCGCCGTGGTGGCGTAGTGGCTTTGGTGTTGCGCTGGTAAGCCCGATGTTGCGGGATCGAATCCCGGCCGCGGTGGCCGCATTTCGATGGGGCTGAAATGCAACAACACCTGTGGTACCGTCCATAGGGTGCACGTTAAGGAACCCCAGGTGGTCAAAATTAACCCGGACTACGGCATGCCTCATAATCATATCATGGTTTTTGGTAACTAAAACCCCAGAATGATGATGATGATAATAATAATAATAGGTATACTAATAACAAAGCGTTCAAACGATCATCTACTGTCTTTCAAGAAAACTAAGGTGACGCTAATTCCTTTGTTCTATTTTTGAAGCTCTTTAGTCACTACAGTTTATTTACAATGACTGCGGTAGCCAGCCGTTAGGTGGTCTATTTTCGCAAGAAACAACAACAAAAAAGCTAGCTGAGCGTAATCGTCGATAGTAGGACGATAATACCACGGAGCGAGAAATAACCAATATATATATATATATATATATATATATATATATATATATATATATATATATATATATATATATATATATATTGCCACATCCTATATGGTCACCTATATGCCGTCAGCGCCGATCTTGTCGTTTTCATTGACGGCCACCAAGTGGCCGCTCTCGTCGATACTGGTTCGCATTTTTCGATAATCAGTCAAAAGCTGGCCGACAGGTTGAGAAAAGTGAAGACGCCGTGGACCGGGCCCAACATCAGAACTGCCGGCGGCCAGTTGATGACGCCGATCGGAAAATGCACAGCCAGGATAGTAATCGCCGGTGAAACCTTCGTCGCTACCCTCGTCATTCTCTTTGAGTGCTGCAAGGAACTTATATTGGGCATGGATTTCTTGAGAGAGTACGGTGCAGTGATTAATGTCCGTGACCTCGTCGTCACATTTTCTACGAGCTCAGACGACGTCGACTCCGCGGAGCACCAGCGACCCCGCTTACGTATCGCCGACGACGACGTCACGCTTCCTCCGCGAAGCTGTGCCCTCGTACCGGTTATCTGCGACAACTTGAACACCGGGACTGGTGTCGCTGAACACATCGACGCACTGGTACTGAGTCAAGGCGTTTCCATCGCCAGGGCCGTAATTAACGTACACGACGGACGTGCTGAACTCCTACTGACGAATTTTACCAGGGAACGTCGACACATTGTTAGAGGCACGGCTGTTGCGTACATCGACGAATTTACCTCAATACAAGACTGCCTCTCAGTGGAGCACGTGACGGCCACCGTGGCCATGCCGGCCCCTGTGGTTGATATCAGTCCCACCTCGTCACCTGTCGAACGTAACAGCCTTCTTGAGCTCATCGATGAGTTTAAGAAATGCTTTTCATCTACGTCACGAGTCAGCCAGACGCCGCTCACTAAGCACCGTATTGTCACCGAAGCCGACGCCATACCAATTCGGCAGCATCCTTATCGTGTGGCACCGAAAGAGCGCGAGGCGATACAAACGCAAGTGAAGACGATGCTTGAGGACGGGGTTATTCGGCCATCTAAGAGTCCTTGGGCATCGCCTGTCGTGTTGGTGAAAAAGAAGGACGGTAGCCTGCGCTTCTGCGTCGACTACCGAAAACTGAACCAGATCACAAAGAAAGACGTTTATCCGCTGCCGCGTATCGACGATTCACTGGACAGGCTACGAAACGCACGTTACTTTTCGTCGATGGACTTGAAAAGCGGCTACTGGCAAATAGAAGTTGATGAGCGAGACCGTGAGAAGACCGCATTTGTGACGCCTGACGGACTTTATGAATTTCAGGTGCTCCCCTTCGGTTTGTGTTCTGCGCCAGCAACGTTTCAGCGCCTAATGGACACGGTACTCTCAGGCCTCAAATGGCAAACCTGTTTGGTGTACCTCGACGACGTGATTGTTTTCTCCGCCACGTTCGAGGAACACTTACGGAGACTAAAGACGGTCTTTGAAGCAATACGCTCAGCTGGTCTAACTTTGAAACCTGAAAAGTGCCATTTTGGCTTTGAAGAACTTCAATTTCTCGGTCACGTTGTCAGTCGTGAAGGTGTCCGACCTGACCCTGATAAAACCTCTGCCGTTGCTAATTTCCCAACGCCATCAGATAAAAAGGCCGTGCGACGTTTTCTGGGCCTTTGCGCCTACTACCGACGCTTTATTGCGGACTTTTCGCGCATCGCATGGCCATTAACGCATCTAACCAGAGAAGATGTCCCCTTCGTATGGGGTGAAGACCAGCAACGGGCATTTCACGACCTACGGCAACGCCTGCAGACGCCTCCCGTGCTCGCACACTTTGATGACGACGCTCCTACGATTCTTCATACCGACGCTAGTAATGTCGGCCTCGGCGCAATGCTTGTACAGCGGCAGGACGGCGCCGAAAGAGTGATTGCTTACGCCAGCAGGACGCTATCAAGAACGGAGGCAAACTACTCCACGACAGAAAAAGAATGTCTCGCATTGGTGTGGGCCGTCCTGAAATTTCGGCCATATTTGTATGGTCGGTGTTTCACCGTTGTCAGTGATCATCATGCACTTTGCTGGCTGACTAATTTAAAGATCCAGCTGGTCGGCTAGCGCGCTGGAGTCTTCGTCTCCAAGAGTTCGACTTCACGGTTGTCTACAAATCAGGGAAACGACACACCGATGCCGACTGCCTTTCTCGGTCTCCTGTTCAGACTGCAGTGCACGACGATGATGACACGGCTTTTCTAGGCGTGCTAGATGCTGTCGCCGTTTCACGCCACCAACGCGAGGACGCAGAACTGGTTCCTCTTTTTGATTACTTAGAGGGAAGAACAGGCAGCGTGCCGAGGTTATTCGCCAGAGGGCTGTCTTCATTCTGCTTGCGCCACGACGTTCTGTATAAAAAGAACTTTTCACCTAGTGGCAGCAGCTACCTACTCGTCATTCCCGCATCTCTTCGCGACGAAGTCCTAGACGCCTGTCACAACGAGCCGACCGCTGGTCACTTGGGCTACACTCGGACATTAGCAAGAATTAGGCTCAAGTACTATTGGCCGAGACTTGCGTCGATCGTGAAACGTTACACACAGACATGCCTGGATTGCCAGCGCCGCAAAGCCCTACCCGGCAAGCCAGCTGGACTGCTACATCCTGTTCAGATACCGCAAGCGCCGTTCGAACAAATTGGCATGGACCTTTTAGGTCCGTTTCCTCTGTCTATTGCCGGAAATAGATGGATAATCGTCGTCACGGATTATCTTACGCGATACGCCGAAACAGGTGCTATCCAACGTGGAACAGCAGCCGAAGCAGCGCGATTTTTTGTCGAAGCCGTCGTCCTAAGGCATGGCGCTCCCGCGGTGGTCATAACAGACAGAGGATCTGCGTTCACGGCTGCGCTTCTGGATACCGTGTTGCGACTAAGTGGTACCACTCACCGCAAGACCACGGCTTACCATCCCCAAACCAATGGGCTGACAGAACGTCTGAATAAGACTCTGGCAGACATGATGAGTATGTACATCGACGTCGACCACAAGAACTGGGACGAGGTTTTACCATATGTTACATTTGCATATAACACGGCTCGCCAAGAGACAACACGCGTGACGCCTTTCAGCCTTGTTTACGGACGCGAAGTGACAACCATGTTGGACGCAATGCTGCCGCACGAGTGCGGTGACGACGAGACTGGTGCCGAGGAGTTTACGCAACGCGCAGAGGAAGCCAGGCAGCTTGCGCGTTTGCGAATCAAAGCACAACAGGAATACGATGCCCGACACTACAATCTTCGACACAGACCCGTCACGTACAACGTCGGTGACCAGGTGTGGGTCTGGACTCCGATTCGTCGGCGGGGGCTGTCTGAAAAGCTCCTGCGAAGATACTTCGGCCCGTACACAGTTCTGCGCCGCATCAGCGATGTTAATTATGAAGTTGTCCCCGACAGCCATAACTGCTCCAAACGCCGGCGGCATCTGCCCGAGGTTGTGCATGTGCTTCGTATGAAGCCATACGTTTCCTCATGACCTCAACTTTGCACCGTCTGTGCACAGCCTTCGGACGTTGGTGCATCGGGACGATGCCTTTTTTTTTTCAAAGGGGGGGGGCAAATGCCACATCCTATATGGTCACTGCGGGTATGTGCCAGGCGATGAGAACGACGCTGAAGTAGCGCGCGAGTGGAAAAACAGAGACGACAACGACGTCGCGTTGACTGCTCTGCTATAGTGCTTCCATACGTCCTCTACGCCGGCTTTCCCGTCTTCTACTAGGCTGCGACAATATATATATATATATATATATATATATATATATATATATATATATATATATATATATATATATATATATATATATATATAATGGATGGAAATGTTGGCCTCTTTGTCACCGGGTATCCTGACTGACATCTCAATTGATCTACCCAAGCAAGAATAACGAATAAAACAGAACAAAAATTTCAGCGCACACTACTTCCTTTTTAGGTTGGGTTAGGTTGGGTTAGGTTGGGATAGGTGAGGTTAGGTTAGGTTGGGTTTTTTATAGGCACACAATCGCAAGACACGAGCACGCAAATACTGTCACTATACGGGCTTTGAGCAAATTGATTTATGTTCTGCAGAAGGGTGGTTTGCTGGAAAAGCGTCTTCACGTGGGCAGCATGAAACAACAAAGAAGCAAGGAAAAACAGAAACAAAACACGCTGCGTCTGTGTTTTTGTTCCTTTCGTCTCTGTTGTTTCGCGCTGCCCTGGTCAAAGTAAATTATGCAGTAGGCAACGAAGATACAAGTAAGCCAATTAATATAATTCAACGACTCCATTTTCGCGAGGACGCCATTCCGCAGTTTTCGCTATTGTAATCCCGAACCTCGATTAACTGGTACTTCAACTAATTCTAATTCCATGTCACATGTCATGGCACATGTAATGGGTTTGAGCCACATGTGACGTGGTTCACTCGGCTCCTGCTTTTTGCCAACTTTTTCGGATGTTTTTCTGTTGTGTACCCCTGAACTTTCCACATTTTCGGATCCGTGAAGTCAAGAGAAACACGCCGATACCCGACTTTTATGGGTGGGTAGACTTTTGTGACATTTCTTGCCGTTTTTCTTTCGACTACGCCGTGACTGCGTGTTGAGCCTAATAGTGTTAGGGTTCGCGCGGCAAGGCATCGCTCGCCCGCCTCTTCTCGTCGGAGGCTCTTCCAAGGACTTTGTGATGGAGTGTGAGGTGAAAGGGGAGTTTTTAGCCGCGAGGACTTCACTAAAGACCCCGGATGGTAGGTCGTTGCCGCCATACGTTCTTCACTGAAAATGAGAAACGCAGCCAATGCCAGTGCAATGGACGTTCAGCATAGCACCGGTTCCGATGCTCGGGGTCGCGCCGACCGCGCAGGCATTAAAAGCAAGATGATTCGAGGGGCCAGGATGTCTCCGCTGCCCAAGGAAGAGGCAAAGATCGTCGTGCAGCCCAGGGGAGGCCTATGTATCAGCAAGTTAGGACCTACCACAGTCGCCGACGCCATATGGCAGGCTGCCGGGCTCGATTCGGCGTCGCGGGACACAGACACGAGGTGTCCCAACTTTCAACAAAATATAATGGTGATCAGCACACCCAAACAGAGACAACGCTACACGCTACGTGGGCATCGAGGGCATCTCCGTCGCCGGTCAACGTTTTGAAGTGAGCGCTTACGAGGCCGCCCCACTCTACGTGCAAGGGCGTCATCCGAGGCGTCTCCCTTACCGACGGGCCCGCGGCGATCGACAAAAAACTCGTCAACCCGAGAAATCCCACGGCGTTGGGCGCCAAAAGAATCAAGAACACCGGCACCGTGGTGGTCCTGTTCGAGGGGTGCCGGGTGCCAAATTTTGTCTCGTACGGCGGCACTATCGTCAGGTGCACTTTATTTCGCAAGCAAATGGACATGTGTTACAGCTGCGGCAGACTCGGGCACCGTTCCGACGTCTGCCCTTCGCCCAACGACGCCATTTGCAGAGGATGCGGAGAAGCAAACCCCGACGCTCAGCATAGGTGCGATCCCAAATGCAAGCTGTGCGGAGGCGGCCACCTTACCGCCGCCAAGGAGTGTAAGCGAAGATTTCAAACGCCGCATCTCGTCAGGCGCGGACGGGGAGAACGCTCCCACGCCCTCAACGCCGAACATTTCCCGCCCGTGGAGGGCGCGAATCAAGCCCGGCAAGCATCGCCTCAACGCCGATACGGTCGCAGCCTCTCCTGGTCCAGGGGAAGATCCAGGTCTCGTGACCGCTCCAGAGGTCGCACCAGGAGCCGCTCCGTCTCCAGGGCCAGGTCGAGGTCAAGATACGGAGTCCGATCCAGGTCCAGATCCGGTTCCAGGGGCCGCCTGGGTTCCAGAAGCCAGCCAGCATCCGGACCTCAGCCCGCCTCTACACGTTGCGAGAAGCAGCCGACCCTTGTTTGGGCCGATCTGGCACGTCCCAACCCAGGCGCCAATACTGAGGCTGCTCCGGCACCTCTTAATGACCCGCCCCCAGAGCAAGCTAGGGATGCGGAAGTCATTCGCTTGCGCAAAGAGAACGACGACCTCAAGAACACGATCAAGATGCTAGTTAACGAAATGGCAGAGATCAGGAAACTCGTTTCGAATGTGTCGGGTAACGGTGCGTCAGGCAGGGCCACCGAGACTCCAATCCCAGCTCCGGTAGACGGTACTGCGACGTCCTCCAAACGCAGGGCAGTAGTCAGACAAACAAGTGAATCGGGAGCGCTGTCCGCAGAAGTCAGCGAGATTAAGCAAACTCTCATATGGGCTGGCAGACGGCATCAAACAGGTCACCGCTAGCGTCAGTTGCCTCACCGATAACGTTCGCCAAATTCAGGTTGCGCTCGGAGACCCCAACAGGGGCCTCGGAGCTCTCGCAGATCGCATCGACGCCATTGAGGCGCGAATGGCTTCATCCGCTTCTGTCAAACAACCGCTAACCGTTGCCGCCATGCTAAAGGAAGCTAGACTTAAGTATCCAACCAGCGCGGCGACAGCAGGTTCCAGTTTTTGCGCAGCCCTAACTGCCCCGTTAGGTGGTAGTCCGTCCGGTTCGCCATAATGGATAGATCAAATTTTCGCATTTGGCAATGGAACTGCAGGGGGTATTCTAACAAAAAAAGCCCCTCTGCAGCAGTTTTTCAAGTCTTTCGCTGTCAAAAGTCTGCAGTTTTCAAGTCTTTCGCTCAGGTCATTGCTCTCCGGGAAACATTAGCCTCCTCCGCTTCGCTCCAGGGCTACAGGGCCGTGTCGGGCCGACCTGGGGGGTGAGGAATTTGCACCTTGATCGATAAAAAGCTGACTCATCTCACCCACGACCTCAAGCTTGTGAGTGGTAGAATCGAATATGTCGTGGTTGAGATCCTGCTCGACGTACCGAGGCGGAATCAGCGCAGAAACAGTGTGTTCGTCCGCAATATCTACAGCAACCCCAGGGACTCGCGCCAGCAGTTCAAGACCATCCTCAATAAAGCGACCGACTTGGCCGGCTCTCGACCCTTGGTCATCGTCGGTGACTGCAACGCACCGTACGGCATCTGGAGTTACGTCTACGACACTACCAAGGGGCACAACCTGTGGCAAGACGCCAACGAGATGGACCTCACTCTGGTCACTGACAAGGCTTTTCCTACGCGCATCGGCAACTCCGTCACCCGGGACTCGATACCCGACCTCGCCTTCGGGAGGAACGTTGAGGGCGTGGGCTGGGAGAACACCACCATGAAGTTAGGCAGCGACCACTACATTCTTGAGACCAACTAAGGTGTCTTGGAGTAGAGTCAGGGAATTCACGTTCATCGATTGGGACCATTTTCGCAAGATTCACGAAGAATCCGGAAGAGCCAGGGCACCCGCCACTCTCGAAGAATGGTGCGAAGGCGTCCGGAACGACGGTTCCGCGGCCACCAAGAAAGTGGTAACCGATCTGGACGTCGAGCGGATGCACAGCAGACTCGCCCACCGGATCGAGGCCAAAAACGCCCTGCTCCGCCGATGGAAGGGTCAAAGGCTCAATCGCAGACTCCGAAAGAAGATATCGGAGCTCAGCAAGGTCATCGATGACCACTGCAAGGTGCTATGCCAGCAGCAGTGGGACGAGCTCTGTGAATCCATCGATGGACAGATGCGCAAAGGCAAATCCTGGAATATGCTGAAGCACCTTCTCGACGAAAGTGGCTCGAAGTCAAACCGGAGGCATACGTTTGCCCGGGCCCTTCACGAAGCCACCAGGTCTCACACGATCGATGAACTCGTCTCAAAACTCATACAGAAGTACCTGCCCGTCCGTCGCGACGGAGATCCGTCGAACCAACTCCCGGACTACCGAGGCCCTCCACGCCCCGAGCTGGACGAAGACTTCTCTGTTGCCGAGTTCAGGCAGGCCATCTTCGCACTCAACTGCAAGTCTGCGCCGGGACCGGACGGAGTCACCAACAGAAGGCTGAGAAACCTCGACGACATGTCGATCGTCTTTCTGACCGACAAGATCAACGAGTCCTGGAAGAGCGGCGTTGTTCCTGCAGAATGGAAGATAGCCTGCACGGTGCTCATTCCCAAGCCCGGCAAGCCCCGAACATGGAGAACCTCAGGCCTATTTCTCCAATCTCCTGCGTCGGCAAGGTCATGGAGTGCGTCGTCCTCAACAGGCTCAACGGGTACCTCGAAGACAACGAGGTTTACAAGTACAACATGATCGGCTTCCGCGCCGGAACCTCGACGCAGGATGCCATGAAACTAATCAAGCATCAGATTGTGGATGGCTGTTCCAGAGACGTCAAGGCTCTGCTCGGTCTGGACCTCGAGAAGACTCGACAACGTGCTCCACACTTTCATCGTAAAGACCATTTCAGACCTGGGTCTCGGTTCCAGATTGCATAGCTATGTCTGCTCTTTTCTAAAGGACAGAAAGGCCAAGCTTCGCATTGGGAACTTCCGCTCTGACGACGTGCCCTTCGGAGGGCAGGGCACTCCTCAGGGCGCCGTCATCTCCTCCACACTGTTTAACATCTGTATGATTGGTCTTTCCGAGAGGTTGGCACGCGTCCAGGACGTCAAGCACACCATCTACGCCGACGACATCACCTTATGGCGCTTCGGCGGCTGCGAGGGCAGAGTCGAAGAAGCCATGCAGGAGGCGATCGACGTGATCGAGGAGTATCTCCGCCCACTAGACTTCGACGCTCCACCGCCAAGTCGGAGCTTCTGCTTTACAGAAAAGAGAAGGGAGGCAGACCCAAAGATTGGAAGCCAGTCTCCGAAAGCAGCATCAGTCTTCGAACATGTGACGGGGGGGGGGGGGGGGCTGATACCCAGGGTCGACGTTAATCGGGCCCTGGGCATGTTTGTTGAATTCAACGGCGGGAACGGAACGGCTCTCCGCAAGATCATCGCAAAAGACGGAGAATAACGCTTTCCGCCTCGTTCGCAGAATGCAAACCGGCACCGAGGCATGAAGGAAAACAATCTCCTCAGGCTCATCAATGCCTTCGAACTATGCCACTTCACGTACACGATTTCTATGCACAACTGGCTCAGAGCGGAGCGAGACAAGCTCAACGCTCTTATACGCAAAGTAGTCAAGAGGGCTCTCGGGCTACCCATCAGGACCCATACCGAGGATCTCCTCAAGCTAGGGGTGCATAACACCGCCGAGGAGATTGCCGAAGCCCTAGAACGAGCGCAACTCACTCGCCTGAGCACCACAGCGGCAGGTAAACGCATCCTCGAAGAGCTGGGTTACCACCCTGCGGGATTCCCTATGGTCAGTACCCCGATCCCTAGGTGCATTCGAGACAAGTTCGAAGTGGCCCCTGTGCCCCGAAACGTCCATCCGTCCATAACGAGGGCAGTCGCAAGGCCAGAGCAGCAGCCATCCTCAAACAGATCAAGCAACGAGATATTAGAGCAAGCTTCGTCGACGCCGCGGAGTACGGCGATGGGAAGACCTTTGCCATCGTTGTGGTCGACTCCAGCGGCAAGATTTCCAATAGCTCCTCCATTCGCACTTCAGACCCCAGAGTCGCCGAGCAAGCCGCGATCGCCCTCGCCCTGCTAGACGGTCGTGGGTCCGAGATCCATAGAGATTCGAAAACGGCAGTAAGGGCTTTTCAAAAGGGTTGCATCGCCAAGCAAGCTGCTCGTCGTCTTAGCAGCTCGAGCCCACATCCTGTCACGCATCATTCAATCCACTGGTTTCCCGCTCACGTAGGGTCGGTCGAGGGTGCTCCCCCGAACCTCAATGAGTCTGCTCACGAGGCTGCGCGTGACCTCACCGACCGCGCTTACTCTGTAAGGAGCGCCGACTCCCCTCCTCCCTACGGGCACAGGGACGCTCCCGCTACTCACAACGAAGTTATTAAATTCTTCTACATGTCTAGAAGGGTCTTTCCACCCCCTCACCCCAAGTTGAATAGAGCGCAAGCCGTTTCGCTTAGACTTCTACAGACCAGCACATATCCGTGTCTGTTCGTTCTCCACGAGGCTTACCCCGACGTGTATCGCGACGACGCCTGCCCGTCATGCGGGCAGACTTCCACTTTAGTGCACATGCTCTCGGAGTGCGGGTCGACATACCCCAAGTTCATCAAGGAGTGGGACTCGCTTCTGCGTAGCCCCGCTCTAGAAAAGCAAATCCTGGCTCTCCGGCGTGCCCGCGACCGGGTCGGTGGGCTAGACCTGCTGGTCCCGACGTGGGACAAGCCGGGTGCGCGACGAGTTCGCGTCCTCGCCGGACCTGCAATAAAGTTTCTTCACTCACTCACTCACATGTCATGTTTTGACTCTCTTCTATTTCTGTAGACTTATTGGGCCACGTTCTCCCGCAAAAGTAGATTCGCACGAAACAAGAAATAATGAATTTTTGAGTAAACAGGCGCTTATAACACTCGGAACAACTATGGGATGCCTCGACAGTACCGCATTTCGAAGCACCCTGTATGTACAGTTGCCATCAGACTTAACCCGAACTATGAAGCCGCATCTCTAGGCGCATTAAGCTTGCACTTTAAAGTCACCCCAACTATACAAACCTCCAGCAGCTTTCACGGGAGAAAACGCGCGGGAGGGGTGCTTGGGTTAACTGTGACGGAGGCTGGAAAAGTACACGTATGCGTACGACTGCTCAATGTACAAACGCACTCATCTCCTGTAGTCCTTTTTCTTGCCTTTCTGCACAAACAAGCGCACACCAACAAGATGTGGGTGGGTGGAAGATGAGCGTCGTTACAAAACGGGTCACCTACAACTATAGAGTCAGTCAGCCAGCACCATGATGAAGTGAGTAGTACGAGGTCTTGTGGCCTAAATTAGCCTCGTTTACGCGCTAAATAGGCCCCCATTTGTCGTCCCGCGTGTATACGTCCAGTGCAGTGCTTATGTAAACGGAACAGCCTCCCGGAATGCGTCGTCTGCTGGCGCGGGAGGGACACCCACAACAACCTTGCGCAGAGTGCATGCACGTCTCAAAGAAAGAAGAAAAAGAAAGAAAAACCCCAGGGGGGGGGGGGGCAGACGCTGCTCGGATTCGGCAGCGGAGAAGGCTCGGCGTGACCGGCGGCCATCTTTCGGTCGTGACGCACGCTGCGCCCACGCACACTGCGTCGGGTGTCGAGCTCCGACCGAGGACGACGTAACGAGAAGGCGCGCACGAAATCGCGCAGATGCGCGAGCGTCGAAGGCGCCGTGCTTACGTAAGTGTGGTCGCTACTGCTGCAAGTGCTGCTGCTCACGACAGGCGTGCAGCAGACGGAAGCAGCGCCCACTGCTGCTGCTGCTGACAGCCGGAAAGAGAGAGGGAGCAGCGAGGCGCCACGGTATAGCAGCGTGCTTCTTTTTGTCGCTTCGTCTCGATGTCTTCGAGATCGGCTGTACACTGCACTGCCGTTGCGTGCTTTTATATTTAACGACACTTTGAAAGTTTCCTGACCTGCTGCTGCTTCGTTCTCGCTCAAATTTTGCAGCGAGATCATGCTTCTTTTGTCTGTCTACATCTCCACGCTAGCTCCTATTTGGAGTATATCGTGTGACAGCGGACGGCACATCAATATTGTTAAAATATAGAGGATTTGAAAAGCAAGCGAGCAAGCAAGCAAAGCAAGGCAAAGCAAAGCATAGCAAAGCATAGCAAAGCAAGCAAAGAAAGAAAGCAAACAAGCAAGAAAAACGCTTAATAGTTATTAAACTTGTCATTGGGCAGAAAAGTTAATATGGAATAGTTGAAATGTGATATCACGTAATAGTTCGCAATCATCACGCTTTAGCTTTTTTTTTTTTTTTAATTCCATTTCCACATAGAAAACAGAAGGGGCCCGAGAAAAAAAGTAATTTTTGCGTAAATGAAGGACGGACAAAGACAAGAAGGAATGGCGCGCAAGCACTGGGGCTTTCTGGAAGCGTGTCCTTCCAAATCACTCCATGGATTCCACTTCACAGCCCGTGTTTGTTGAAAAATTGAGCTGCTATATCAGACGTGACTTCATATAGTTCGACTTAGGTGTTGTGGCCACTGAACATCGTTTTTGCGTTCATGCGTGTCATGAGTGATGGTGTGTCGCAGCACTGTACGAGTTTCCTAATGGTTTTACCTGCACTAGGCACCCGCCACACGCCTCGAAGTTAGTTTTCGTGACGCGCCCAATAAACCTCTTGCTTATGGCAAGGACTGCAACCGCGCTCTTAGGGAAAACACACACACACACACACACACACACACACACACACACACACACACACACACACACACACACACACACACACACACACACACACACACACACACACACACGCACGCACGCACGCACACACACACACACACACACACACACACACACACACACACACACACACACACACACACACACACACACACACACACACACACACACACACACACAGCGCACTAACTGCTCTGAAGGCTTTTTGGTATAACATTTCTATAGGAGATGGTGACGTAGTGATAATTTATTCGTAGACTGCGCGTTTCAGCGTTCTTTATATGATCTGTTATTTTTCGTTATTTCCTTATATTCTAGTTGCCTTCGGTTTGTTGCTTATTCAAGCGCGACTTTGTGTTTTCTTTGAAAATGTTTTATACATTTTCTTGCACTTTTGCAAAACTGTGAGGGAGCGCAATTTTGTTCATTGTTCTTTTATTTAAAGCGACTGTGCAAAAATTGTTCATAAAATGCCCGTGAACACTATGGAAGGCTGTCTTCTACAGTCCATATGTCATATATGATGATTTCACTTCATCTGCATTCCTCTGTATATTTAGTAATTTAACGTTGCAGAAATCCGACGACATATATATGATGCACCATATGTACGATGCCAACATTTCCAATCCGTAAGAAGTATCTCATTGCATTTCTGTTCTCATTGGGTGACCGTTAGGCCTGGCATTTGCTGAGACAGCCCGCGCGCCATCCAAGCTGTTTGCTTCGCACTGGTCTCGACACGGGATCGCCATATGCGAACGCATCGATTCGGCCACAGGTGCGTGCAGAAGACGGATCGCCGAATGAAAAGGCTGTTCTGGTCTTGCCGCCGCCTCGGGTTTCGTTGTTGTGAATTGCCGATTCTTCTTCAGGTTCGTACGAAGACAGTTAAGAAGAGCTTGCTGGCGAAAACAATGTTGCATAAACGCAGTAAGTGCAACAATAAGCTGCGTGTCTGCAATGGACAGCGAAATCTCTCCGAAGCTCTGAAACAAACAATACGGTTACGGAACACCATGAGGGACAAAACACGCTGGCAAAACTGGCCGAACTTGAACAAATAACTGAATAACGCTTCCTTAATTTCGCTGCATGGATGTCTACAGAGAGAGAAGAGAAAGGAATGGAAGCACGCAAAGGAGACGAGACAGGATAAAGAAAGTACGGACATTACAAAACAGGCAAGCAGTGTAAACTCAAACGAAGATTGAATGAAAAGGAAGGGATGCTGACAAAGCACTCTACAGCAAGATTCTCTACATCTTAATCGTCGTTTTTAATTGCGTAACCTTCTACAACTTGCCGTGGAGAGATCTCTGCAGACTTCGTCTAATTATAGGCTGTATGGGAGGCAACCATACATTCTCACTCACGTACAAAACAAAAAGGGAGGGGCTGCAGTTTGCGTTGTTGTGGGCGTGTAGGGGGCACCAAGGGGCTTTGTTGTATCCGCCATAGCTCGAACGCCACGCGTGCGCCATTATAGATGACGGTTATACCGGCGACAGTTTCTTGATTTTCGAAAAAGCAACTCTAGTTTCATGAGATTAATAATTTAATTACTTCCGAATCAAAGTAATGGAATTACTACTTCATCGCCGGAATTCATAAAAGTAAAGAATAATGAATCATCAAGTTTACCACCACTATGTAGGTAGCACAGCAACGAAAAAAGATATTACAATCAAAATCAATAAATGCGGTCTCATCGCGTGATTTCTTTTTAGCGCAGAATGCGACAATTATAAACGAAAGGCACTAGCACGCTAGAGTGTCTCGTTCTGCGTTTTGTCTTATTCTGCTCTAGAAACCTTCGTGTAACGTCTAAAGCATTCCTAGCGCTCAACGGGAAAAAGGAAACCTGAGTAAAGAAAAGGCAACAGAACAGGGAGTCTCCTCAACTGATTCTACTGACCGAAGCATGCATTAGTGCAGTTCTTTGAATACGCGCGCGCGCGCGCACGCGCACACACACACACACACACACACACACACACACACACACACACACACACACACACACACACACACACACACACACACACACACACACACACACACACACACACACACACACACACACACACACACACACACACACACACACACACACACACACACGCGCACGCACGCACGCACGCACACACGCGCACGCACACACACACACACACACACACACACAAACACACACACACACACACACACACACACACACACACACACATTGTTTTTCTCAGCGTTTTTTTCGTTTTCCCTTTAAGCGCTGCCTAAACTGTCAAAATTCCAACTATTTTTCCAACTATTCTTTTTTTTCTTAAATCATTAGTACTTATAGTTTTCTGACTGTCTTTGGCCTTCATTAACGCAAACTGCTTACCTTATGCGTACGTGACTTGTCCAAGTTTTATATTGTGTGCATTTTATTTATGTTATTTCATTTTTGTTTTACATTTAGTATATTGCCTGTACGCTACGAAGGTGCCCTTCCTGTTACGGTTCCTTATGAGACTGATATTATTGGCAAATAAATAAATAACTAAATAAATAAATAAATAAATAAACTGATGCATCGCATTTGTCCGCTGAAAACGATCTTACAGGTACAGTTTACATATTGTTCATGTAAGTTTTTGGTGCAAACTGACAAAGGTGCAAACTTTGTGGTTCGCTAAAAAATCAATTTCTTGAACATTTTTGCAGAAGTTTATGTTCTAAGCGAGAATGATGCCTTTTCCGAAGTGAAACAAATTCTGTTTAGATAAGTTCAGCGTTTTTCCCTTGAAGCCAGCATTTCTGCGTTTCACATACTTTTAAACGAGGAAATTGTTTAGTAAATCAATTTTGCGGAATGCCGCAAGGCGGAGAAAGTGTTATGAAAGCGAAATTGTTATCCACCCGAATGTAGGCCGAAGCTACGCCCAATTTGCCCACCACATGTTATGGTTATGCTCTCGATCGAACGCAGCAGTATTTCCGAAGAAACGGATTTCTCAGAAATAAAGAAAGCTCTGTAGCCACCTGGTAAGCTCAGATGATAGAGCGACCGCGCCGGAAGAGCGTTGGTCCCGGGTTCGAAATCCGGACCAGCACAAGTCTTTCCTCAATTGCGAAGCTTTCTTCCTGAGAAAGCCTAATAGGTTTCCTTTGTATATGCGTGCCACATTCGGGTGAATGACAATTTTCTCTTTTAAGGAAATCGTAGTTGGTCCCAAGCTGAGGGGCCAGGCGATATCTCGCGCGTGCTCGGTCCACAGTGTGACTCGACTAAATCTAACTGGACGCCGTTCGTCAAGTCTTGCATGCTCATTAAAGAAGCGATGTGTGCCATAATGTACCACCTATAATGACAGGTTGACACGGAACACTTTCTGCGGTTGTGCCCAAAATACCGTTATGAAAGGCACGCTCTTCTTGAGAATAACCCACAACACGTACAGGGGCCTTCATTCAGCGTGCGTGCCCGCGGCACTTATTGTGCCCCGCCTCGAGAGGCTCAGTTGTGGCACGGGAGAGGGACGCCGCCACGTACGCGCGTGTCCTTTTACGGCACGCCAGACCCTAGGTAGTTAGGCAAGGAAATAAGCTTCGCTTGAGAAATCTCTAAGGTCTTTTTACAAAAGCTGCACAGAATGAGGACTCATGATCGCTGTCAGTAAGAACACGCTGAGCGATGCCGCTGCTAGCTGTGCGCGTCAGCGGTCGCGCATCCTCTGGCAAAGCCGTGCTAAGCAACTGACACGCACAACGCTTGTACTGCAGTGCCCACAGTGCTCGGTCCTCCATTCGCTGTTGCGCTGTTTTTTTATGATGGATTACCAACTAGGCCCGGTCTCACACATTCTCACAGTGACGTCAGGTTTGCAGCGTTTTGTTCTTTAGGCTTTTCGCCGGTGAGGCTTCCCGTTCTTATTCCGAGCAGCCTTTAGTGCTCAGACGACCGCGCCACTGTGCTAAGTTCCTGCTGCTTGTTCTTGGAATTTATTTATTTCATGAATTGAATGCCTTTTTTTCCTTTTCGCTCTCTCTTTCTTCACATCTTCATATTTCTTTCTTTATAATTTTCTTGTAGGCCCTCGAGGCTAAATTGTTGCCGGTGTGTACATTTTCATGTTCTTCATCTTTGCGTTTCGCTTAAGTTGCGGCGTTCATCTTCGGCATCCGTCTGTTCTTTCTATATACTATAAAATGTCGTCAGGAAATGATTTTTTTTTCATATTACCCAACGAAAATGCAGTCATTACAACAAATCTTCGTTCGCAGACAGATGACTCTATTAATCGTAAAGTTCATCGATCAACCACAAAGCCGTGGATTCGAGGCTAAGCCGAGGCTTCTGAAAATCGACGAGCCACGTACTGTACTTGACAAGGACGTCTTGCGAAAAATCCCCGACCGCTATACCACCGCGTTTTCAAAAACTGCACGTTAAGACGAGCATTAAGCAGAAGCTACGCCGTATCGCCTGCGCTGCTGGCAACGCTAGAGAAACGCCTTTTTTCGCAAACCCCGAAAAAGGGTCAAGGCTGTTTTTTGAACGATATTTCAAAACCATGCACTGCCTTTCAAGTATTTCGAAATGAGCGCGCCGTTCCGCTGGTCGATTCTTTTGCAGCTTCGCTTTAACATTTTCTCGTCTCCTGGACGCACTATGTCCACTCGTGGCATGTGAAACCGCATTTTGTTCCCGAATAGCCTCCTCTCCCGTTCAATGCTCCAGCGAGGGACGAGGGGGGGGGGGGCACGCTCTCTATTATGCGCTTTTCAATCGCTCGCGTATCGCTGCGGTTCACTCTTTTGAATGCGACGCAACGCGAGTTATGCGACTGACAAGCCTGCACTCTGTGACGCACTAACACCGTACAATGATCCGGATGCCGGAAACCCGTGAATAATATTAATAAAAAAATTCTGAGGTATAGTGCAAAATATACGCGAGAAGGGACATAGCGATAGCTGAACGCACGGTTCTTATGAACTGTTTCTCTACGGGCCTCTAAACTATATGCCGTTGCTTGAAACATGGTGATTACAAGAAATAACCATCATTTTATTTTTTTTTTCTTCCCACCGCGGTGATTTTGCTTCCTTTTAGTCAATTATTACTTAACTTTAAACCGGCTGGATTTCGGATCATTATCGGAGTAACAAATATTGGGACCGTGGCTGCATACGTACTTCACTGGCGCAAAAACATTTTCGCACACTGGCGCAGTTCTTGAGTTTCACAGGTGTGAGGGGCAGCTTATAGTTCTCCTGCGCGCCCTTCTGCGTTCACGCAGTGCTCACTCTTTTCCTCTTTCTACTCCCCCTTTCTTTTAGCCTCAGTGTAGGGTAGCAAATCGGACGCACGTCTGGCTGACTATCTTGTCTTTTCCATTCTCTCTCTCTCTCTCTCTCTCTCTCTCTCTCTCTCTCTCTCTCTCTCTCTCTCTCTCTCATAGGCTTATATGATGTAACCATCAAACCGCAGCGGTAACCTACGTCTCAAGTATACGGCTTTAAAAATGAGCTGCGCGAAACTAGAGGCCACTTTGGCGCTGCAATCTTTCAGCCACCATGGCAATGATGGCGCGAATAATACATAGATTTCTCTATAATTTTTGTGCTTGTAACTTCAGGCGCTTTTGTGGCGTTATTTATTACGCTTTATCTTTTTAAGTGTCAAACAACGTGGTATTTCTTGCATACTCAGAGCGAATTGTTGCATTTATATCACAATATTTTGTCGAATATAACCAATTTAGAAAGTCGCGATGTCGCTTGAAGCCAGAAGGATGAAGTTCAGGTAAATCCGCGTACAACCCATCATCGCAATATTTGACCAAGCTTGACCACCCGTACTTCTTTCAGGCGCAGGGCACACGAACCTTGTTGAATTCCTACCCCCATCGGAACGCGGTCGGGATCGAACCCGCGACCTGATGCAGCGGAGCGCCGTAGCCACTGGGCCGCGGCGGCGGCTGGTGTGCGTACGCCGCTGAGGCCCACGTGTACTGCGAGAGCGGGGGACAAAAAAGGCTGTGCGCTCGGGTAAGGGAATTAGTTCGCTCGAAGACATGTTGAAATTGGAGTACTTATAGGTAGCGTCAGTGGTTTCGTTGCGTCATTCCGTAGAGAACCGAGTCGCCACATCTGCATATCGCAGCCGGCTATAGGCCGACTCGTATGCGTGATGTCCTGTTCTGGGCTCGTCGGCAACGCAACCAAGCTGGAGCAGCCACGGTCTGCAGAGTCCTGGAGGGCTCGCCAAGAAAGCTTGCTAATTCAAAACGTGCGTCAGCGCACCTGTCATGGTCGATAGCGCGTCTTCGGTAATTTGTCAGCCGCTGAAATGTCTCGGCAGGGATTTCTTGCGGGTGCCCAGACAAAAGCAGAATGAAAGAGTCGACTGTACAGTCTCTCACTCGTGAAAATAAATAAACGAATAGATGAACAAAAGAAAAAAAAACCTGGTCACGGTTTCTTGTGGCGAAGCCCTTTCGAGCTATACAGACCTTCGGAATGCAGCTCCATGCGGCCACCTCTGAGAGGCTTCACCATTTACAGCTCGACGCGGGTCGCTCTTTCACTTAATATTCCGGGCAAAAACCTATGCAACGTGGTTTAAAAAAATGGTCCAACAAAGGCAACATTCGTTGTCGCAAGGTATCCTTTGTACGGTTAAATTTCAACTGCCAAGCATGGGGTACATTGCTTCGACATTTCATCGGCACGTTGACCGGTTGAAACGTCTTGCGTATTCTCGGCTTCGCACTAGGCTCGGCTACGGCTTCGGGTCGCCGTACCGTCAGCATGTTTCGTTCGAAGAAAGCATTCCTAATGGACCTTCTTGGGATTAACGATCCAAAGGCACACAGCAGTCGTCAAAAGGAAAAGCCTATGCCGGCGCGTATATTTTGTTAAATGCTCGCAGAGTCCTGAAAGGTGTCAGTTTTAAATTCACAAACCTATATTCATTCATTGACCTCTTATAACCTTCTTTTTTTGTTCCTGTTTTTCTGAAGAAAGTTATTTGGATTATACCAACAAGTACGTGTTTTCTGGTGTTCTCAGAACATTCCGAAATGCTTGCCGACTACGAGCTCTCACAGGGTCACATTTATGCGCTTGCTACGACAAGTTGACAGTGGAGTCGAATATCAACGATGCCATTATATTGTCAGTTTTTCTTACTGCACACATTTTAACGCGAAAAGTACATGTCTCACGCCTTCTAGCAGCTTACAGAAAAGTTGCCATTTCAGGAAACAAGCTTGCAAGTAGTGTGCTTGGATGCGTGCAGGCGTGTGTTCTTGCTTTTAGCGGTCAGCTTTATTTCAAAGCAAAACATATGGCTAGAGCTTTTGTTTAGCAGGAAACAGGTAGTAGAATCACTGAAAATTCTTACGTGCAAACAGGGGAAGTTTCATGTTCGACCACGTGGCTCTCGATAACGCTTATAGATTTATTTACCTTTCACAACTCTGCCCCGAAAGTTCATGGTATATATATATAACAACAATTGGGGTGCACAACTGTAGGGCCTCTTCCGACGGATTGTCTACTGGATACGAGAGTCCGCCAACCCGCGTGGACTCACAGAGCTTTCCAATAAGAGATCCGAGACGTAACTTTGCTATTCAGTAGCACCTTGGAGGCGATGGCTTACTACGCAAGAAGGTTGCTACATTGCACATGCAACGTCACGGTACAGCATCACGAAACACGTTACAGCATTGTGAAACATGATGCGAGAGAACTCTATGTGCTTTCGCATTCGAATGAACAGGTGAGTTGTGTGTGCGAGATAAAAACATGTCGACGGCCGCTGTATACCGGTGACTCTGGCGTCCAGCATTCTGAACCCATCATACTAACAGTTTCCTGCGCTCGCAAAGGAGACACTGGGACTCGACCTCGTAAACACGGCAATTATGCCAACAGCACGCACAGACTGTGTCACTGATTCGTGAGGAGCCTCCACAACACGAGGATCCACGGCTCCTTCTCCTGTTTTAAGTCTTGATCAGCACACTGTCGACCAGCGCATCTCGACCAAACGGCGTAATACAAACATACGTCAACACTCCAACAAGTGACGTTTCATTATACAACAAACGTGTATCACCTCGAGTGCAGTCACTTAAAGAAAGGCACGTTGATTACACCAACCCTTGCTATTTTCCCATATCTTACGCAGATCCCGCCTATTACGTCGGATCTACGTAATAAGGATCTAATAAACATAAAAACAATCTGGAATTTTATGTGCTAGCTAGAACCACGATTTGATTATGAGGCACGCCTTAGCAGGGGACTCCGGTTTAATTTAGGCCGCCTGGTTTCCTTTAACGTGCACCCAATGCACGAGCGTTTCTGCATTCCACCCACATCGGCCCCGCGGCCGGGATTCGATCCCGCGACCTCGAGCTCAGCAGCGCAGCGCCATAGCCACTGGACTACCACGGGGGGGGGGGGGGGGGGGAGGGTTAATAAACATTTAGGTGCACTCTAAACATAGATTTAGGTGCACATTAAAGAGCCGAAAGAGGTCAAAATTAACCTGAAGTGCCCCACTATGGCGTGCCTTGTAATCACATCGTGATTCTGGCCCGTAAAGTCCGTGAAGTCCGTGGGCCCGAGCTAAAGCTTCCTAAAGCATCGAATCCTGCGTGCAGAAGAGTTGACACTCTTCAACGTTCGTTAATCTCTCTCTCTCGCTACACAAAGAATATCTGGTATGCTGTGTTGCCGCGTGTTGGCCATGCTTCGTTCTGTGTCTCATTGACAGCTCCGTCGAAATCACTTCAAATTCCCACTGTTTGCCACGGAGTTTTCGGCATGCAGTTTCGTAATGAAATCACCAAAGTGAGCTGTGGCGCTAGAATCGTTCAGTTACCATCGGAATGGCGAGTATGGCGCATGAATTTGTCTAATCTTTCTGCTTGTGGCTACAGTCGTTCTCGTGGATTTTGGTTATTAGGGTTGTTTGTCGGTCGTTATTGGCCTAAACTTCCGAGTAATTATATTAGGAACGAAGGCAATGAGACTCAGCCCACCAATTCTTCCACTTGTGCACCGTAGTATTTTGTTTAATGCATGCCTTCACCGCATAAGACTCAACGTGGCCTACACAAAACTTCAGGCGTAAGATTCAACTCACGGACTCGCCAATGTGCTTTGAATGCAATGTCCCTGAAGACCTGCGACATTTTCTGTGCGACTGCTGCAGCTACGCGTCAGAGAGGGAGAGAGAGCGTCTCTGAACGCGTCACTGCACCTTCAACGGGACTCGATCTTGGCACTACGGCACATACTCGGCCCCCATGGCAAAGCACCACTTGTTCGTTACGCGTCACAAGGGCGCTGCTCATGACGTTCTTGTGGGCCACGAGCCTTAAGAAAACTTTGTAAATATCTCTATAGTATATATATATATATATATATATATATATATATATATATATATATATATACACAGGTGTGTGTGTGTGTGTATGCGTACGTGCTGTAAAGTATTTCTCACTGTATATACCATAAAAATCACACAGAACCTCGAGTAGCATGTCAGGCGAATAGCCAGACTAACATCTCCAGCACGTCACTAAAGCTTGTTTCTCTCTCTCACTTTTATTTGATATAATCAATTTGAAAAGTCACAAACTCGTTTCAAACCATAAGGACGAAGTTTACGTAAATCTATGTGCTGTTCACCTTTCCTGTGCTGTCTAAACCACCGTATCAGCAGCTTCTGCAGACACTATAGCACCGGATTTCCATCTAGTAATTACTGCAGAAAACTATGGTTTTCGGGAATTCCCCAACGTGACGCTGGCTTCCTCTGATCGGCAGTGATGGAGAACGTCAGCGTGCGGCTCGAAATTCACGATGACGAAGAGGAAGGAAGGCGCAATATTCGAGCCTTTTCTCGAGACACGTGATGTCCGCGAGGATCCGGGAGGGGAAAAAACTTAATGCATGCTTATTCGCAGGCGATTTGCGTTTTGCCTTCTTGGAAGACTATTGATGGGTCGCCGTGTGGGGTGTTTTCCAGGCCACCTGGTCGCGAAGAAAGTGCAGTCCACAGCATCAATTACTGAAAATAAAGCAATGAAGGGGGAACGACTTACCCTCGTCTGATACATAGATTGTGTAACCGAGCTTCCGCCTATTAAAAATGAAGTCCAGTGTATGACTCAGCTGCTTTCTTTGTTCTTTCGTTCATCTACGTAGTAAAAAAGAAAAACATGTTTCGTGCTAGGCTCTCGGAAGGTGCCCTCTCGCACGTGGCTCAGTGTGTGTCCGCTTTTCCTGTGTTACGGCGCGAGCAGCTGGAGTCACGAAAAATACTGAGAGTATGGCCGCGCGCTTTCGAGTATCGGTGGGTGAGCGCGGTTATGGTGTCGTGTGGAAAGTCTCGAAGGCGGCGCGTGCAGGCGGCAAGAGACGCTTGCAAGCGTCTCAACTCGCATTTGGGCATTTGCGTGCACGTGTCGCGGTATAGTTTGGCTTATAGCATGGATAGCACAAATAACAACACATTGTTGTACAAGATATGAAAAAATGCGCAAACTATCCAAAGTTATACAAACCTAATGCAAATATACATTCAAAACAATAATTACATGTGAGAGGTAATTTGCTTCCTCTGTTAAAGCGAGTACTCTATTAATGTTGCGTCTTTTAGGTGTTTTCGTTGGCGATATGTTATAACGCACGCTTTTTTGTTGAGATAACGCACTGATTGTTTTTCGAGTGCGAACTTGCATTAACACCGCTCTTTCTTTTTCGAGGTACAGGCTGCGTCTTGATAAAGCTTACAGAGCAGTAGCGTGCTGGATGTTCTTCCCTGGCTTTTTTTTTTAATTCTGTGGCGGCCGCGCTGCTGAGACAAGGACTGAGGAAAGTAGGAGCTGGACGTGCGTCCAACTCTCAACTAAGTTTTTCTTCGTTTTATTTTTATTACTTTATTTACGCACGAAAATTGGGCGATGCACGCGCGCGACATCGGAGCACCGAAAGCGACTGCTTCTCCGTTGCAAACTTTGTGTCCCAAATTTTGGGCTGCCAAGTTGGGGGTATGACCGTTCCACATACGCGGTCCTTACACGCGTCTACACGGTAGTCAAATCAAGTGAAGTCATGTTTATTTTCCTTCACCGAAAGGTAGGAACAGCCGTACAATAGCGGCTACATACGGGAGCTTGACGGGGCGGTGGCCCCCAGGGTTCGATGGACGAGCAGTGCACAGCAGTATCCACTTGAATATTAACTACTGCAACAACAACATACGTTCGGGTGAGCACACAGCAAGAAAAAAGAAAAGCGCAGATATACATACATAACGGTAACAGGTTGTAGATCTGCCAAAACTGGGATATTCGTCCAGTGAAAATACGGCAATGAAACAAAACCCAAACTCGAACAAAACGGACCGAAGATGACTGTACAAGCTTCTCCGAGGGGGAACTGCCAGTGTAAAACGTGGCCTATACTTATAGGTATAATTCACGAGGACCATCGAAAAAAAATTGAATTCTGGATCTATTGGGATAGTTCTCAGCGAGTTCATTTAGAAGTGCGGGTAACCTAAACTGAAGCATTTGTGCGCCTTAACTTGTGCGGCAAGTGTTTGCATGCAAATGCTCTGCATGGCGTGTTTTATTATTTGGTACTTTCTCCATGAGCTTCGCGATGTCAGTGATAGTGTTGTTGTTATTTTTAAAACGCTTGTTAAAATAACCATAAAAAAGCTTCCGTCCCCAGGAAGTAGATCCATCAGGGCGGGGAAAGGGACGAAAGGGGAGGTGAGGTCAGATATTATCAACAATTTGGGTCTTCTAGAAATCGGAGTAATGACACTGAACATGAGGCGCCGCCTCTAGGGGGGCCAGTGGGAAGGTGCCAGGCGTCCAAATCCTGAGGCCTCAGAGCAGGCAGGATGTCGCTCTTCCACGATGCTCGGCAAGAGCCGAGCAGCCCCAGAGTATACGTCGATGTTCCAGCAGCTCTGGACAGGAATGGCAAGTGGCTGAGCGCCAGGTCTGGAGGTGCATTTTGGCGCGGTGCGCGGGTGTCACTGCTGTCTCCGTGACGACGCGCCGCAGGCGTGTGGCTTCAGCGCGGGTGGACCTCCCCGGCAGAGGCGTAGTATTTTCTGGGAGGATGTTCCGGGGCGCGGCCCTTCGAGCCGCCTACGCCTCTGCCAGGACTGTGTCCGGGTCGATGGGGTATGAGTCGTCAGGCAGATGTGGCCGAGTCTCTGAGGGGCAGGAAAGAAGCTCCCTTGCCACAGAGTCGGCCATTCGTTTGCCAGCGACCCTAGCGTGACCTGGTACCCATGCGAGGCGGACAGCGTGACCAGCCTCGTCGGCGATTCGCATCGCCCGGTGTACCAAGTGGACAGCACCATTGCGCGAGTACAGCCGGCGCAGGCCATTATGGAGGCCTGCGAGTCTGTGTAGTGTGATGCGTGAAGTCTGCAAAAGGAGGCTTAAGAGGAAGCTTTAGCTCGGGCCCAACTCCGACGTGGCCTATTCAAATACATGTAAAATGGAAAAAAAGAAACTTTTTTTTAGATAACTCCTGGACCGATTTTAATGAAATTTGTTGCATTTGAGAGGGAAAGTTAAAATCTAGTGACTGTTGGAAGCGGAATTTCGATTTAGGGCTTGAATTTTTGTTAAAAAGACTTTCAAATATTCGACCATTTGAAAAAATAATAGAATCACGAAGTTTACAAATTCATAGCTCTGCATCAAGAACAGATATCGCGGTTTTGTAAACGTCATCCATTAGATCATTCAGAGCGGACAAATTCGTTATGTCATTTTACATCTTACGTGAATTTGTTACGTTGGTTACAAGGGTTCTGCAAAAGCTGTATTTCCATATTACAATTTTTTTATATTCACGTGTAACATATAAATTTTGTCCGCTTTAGATGTACTATTATATATAGATGCAATTCACAGAATTGTATTATCATTTTTCGTTGTTGAGTTACATAGTTGTAAACTTGATAGTTTCGTCTTTTGGAAATGTTCGATTATTGCCAATTTTTAATAAAAAATTGTCGACCTAACTCAGAAATTCGAAACCAACAATCACTAGATTTTATTTTTTTTCTTTTAAATGCAACAAACCTCGTCAAGTTTGGTGCAGTAGTTGCCGAGAAAAATGAATTATCCTTTTACATGTATTTACATAGGAACACCCGAGAAAGCTTCCTCTTAAAGGCACACTAAAGTTTACTATGAAGTCAAGTTAAAGTGATAAAGCAATGCTCTAGAACGTCTAAGCCGTCAATATTATTGCGAACAGAGCTTTAGTAACCGAGAAATTGAGGTAAATGCATGACACGATTTGAGACCCCCCAGCGACATTCCGGTACTAGCCCGATGACGAAGGCACTCCTCAGCATAATTTATGTCACTAGTACTGAACCACTCGTATTAAAAAGATAATTTCATTAGGTTATAGGACGGAAGAAAATGCTACTTGTCTACTTCTGTTCGATTCTAAGAAAAAATAGCATTTTGACGTTACCCTTCAGTAGTATGGGTGGTCGAAAGGTTTTGTTTTCGCTTGACTCTGCGCCGCGCGCGCTTTGGAGTTTCAGTTGTTTCGTTATCGCGTCGTGCTGCGCTGGTTCTGCTGGCTCGCGAAACTTGCATTTGGAACAAGCAGTGAGAATACCATGTCCATGCGATGTCGTGTGATGCGCGAACGGTCCGCGGAACTTGGTCAAGGGCAGATGCAGCGGCGAATAGAACGTTACTTATCACTGTGTGCCAACGAGTGAACCTCTCCGTTCGAAGTGGTTAAGTGCCGTACCTCTGTCACAGCACGTTGGCAAAGGGACGAAAATCGCATAGTGTGCTCGCTGCACTTTCGTCCAGAGGATTACGAGTTCAACGCCGACTTACTGAAGTCGTGTGGAGTACCTTTCAAAGCAATGCTTTCCCGTAGCGCTGTTCCGTCGGTCTTGCCTGCATTCTCCGAAGCGCAAGAACTGCAGGTCGAAGATGGGGCGGTGAGTGCGGCATTTGGTTTTCACGAAGGAAAAGCTACAAATCTGCGAATATGTACAGCCATGACATACAGTTGCCGTCGTAGTAGTACGCAACCACGCCGGCAGCGCGAGCCCTCAACGGCAGGTCACATTCACCAGTGCTTAAATCGCTGAAGTCGAGCCCACCATCGTGAGCCAATGTGTCGTTTTCAGAGTCGTCCATTGCAACGAGCGTCAAAGTTGGCGCCATAAAATAAAGAACCAGCTTATCGTCGCGCGCTTTCCCTTCCGCTAGTCACCATAGTTCCGTTTTCGCGCTGCTGTCGGCTCTGTCTTTTTTCTGTTCCTGGCTGCGCGTTTGCGTTTCGCGCAGAAAAGCCGTAGCATCGTCTGCGGGCGCCGTTTTACTCACCAACGGCGCAACATCACTATAAGACGATGAGGTCACCACTCCTCGATGGGAGGGCGGGCGATTTGAACTGTGCTAAAGGTACGCGGACGCTTCAGAACACATTTTCTCTTAAAATAAGTCTCTTCTTCGCATGAAACAAGCGTTTCGAGGCTTCTGGGATGATATTTCAACAGTACACGTTGACTTAATATTAACCTTTAGTGTCCCTTTAAGGACGGCGTCACATGCGGCAGGCAATAGTACGCTATGGCGTACGCTATGGTGTAGACAGCGTGTTGATGGGGAGGAACGTCGCGAACTTCTGCTTCATGCCGCCTTGCGTACGACATCTGCCTCTGCGTGATCTGCAATCACGTTTTAGGGGAATCGGTGCAAAGTCCCCGATCAGGAGACAATCCCGCGGAGCAGGGAAAGAGGGCAGAGCCGTTGAGGGGACTGGCAGATGAAGAAGCGAGAGGATGCTGCGACGGGATATTGTGTATCTTAGTCGGAACAGATGTGAATACTTCGCAGCCTCGGCTATTGCATCAATCGGATTAATCTGGGCCATTTGGGCAAGGTGGTGTAAGGGGGTGAAACGCGGCAGGCCGGTAACAACTCTCATGGCTTCGTGGTGGAGCGATTGAAGTTCTTGTCATTGCTTTTGGGCCATACTGTAGAAGTTATAGCCGTATACAGGACGTGAAATAAGTAGAGCAGTCACGAGGGGACAGAAAGTTCGCTCCTCACTTCACCAGTTTTTGGACGCGATGCGGCGGATTAGGTGGAGTATCTGATGGCAGGTCCGAGTGATGTTGCGAAGCCATGTTGCTGCGCCACCATCTGCATCAATGTAGATGCCTAGAACTCGAACACTGTACTGCTGAGATATTTGCTCGCCATCAAAGGTGAACGAAAATTGCGAGGCAGAACGGGCTGCTTTCGTGCTCGGTATACTACGAAGTTTTGTCAGCAGAAGGCATGAGTCCAACCTCCTTCAGAAATGTGGCAATGGTGTCGAATCCAGCTTGAATGGCGTCGGACTGGTCGCCGTCGGAGACCAGTCCATAGTTGGTTGGTCCATATTGTGATGTCGTCAGTATACACACTGAAGGCAGTCCAGGTAACTGAGCCAGGCGATAACAGAGTGGTGCCATCACCAAGTTGAATAGTAATGGCGAGAGGACTGCGCCTTGCGGCACTCCCACTCGTGATTCCTTCGATGTGGAGAGTGTCTGCCCTACGGCAACTTGAAATTCTCGGTCATAGAGAAATCCGCGTATGTATGCCTGGGGTTTGCCTGTGATACCGGCGCCAGCTGCGGAATCGAGGATCGAGGGGTGAAGTACGGAGTCGAACGGCTTGCGTATGTCGACCGTAACCAAAAGCTTCACATCCAAGCGATGACGAGTGTGTACAAGGTCCTGCGAGAGTAGTGCCAAACTGTCTTGCGTGCTGTGCCGATGGCGGAAGCCAGTTTCGCAGGCATAGAGGACATTGTTGCTTTCGACGTGCCAGTCAAGGCGACGCAATGCCATTTTTTTCCAGCCTGAGAAGTCAGTGATATAGGCCGAAGGTTGCTCAGAACAGAGGGCGATTTTCCAGGCTTGGGGATGGGTATGACCGTTGAAAGCTGCCACGAAGTGGGCAGCTTCCCAAATGTCCCAAAACTGATTAAAAAGATCAAGGAGTTCCTCCAGGGCATTGTCGGGAAGGTTGCAGAGCATAGCGCATGTAACGCTGTCCGGGCCTGGTGCACTGGACGTATTAGTGGAAAGCAGTGCAGCACGAAGTTCCGCCTTTGTCAAAGGTGAGCTCACGCCATCGTCCATCGTAGGTGGGCTTGGGTTTGAAGTAATATTCGAAGGATCGTATGAGGGTGGAGGGTTCACTGGGAAAAAAGCGGCTCCGGCTATATCTGCAACTTCTTGTGTGGTGATTCGGAGGGAAAGAGCTAGGTCTTCTCCTGCTGTGCGAAGGTAGGCGCGTTGGGATAGTCTTCTGAAGGTGCGCCAAACGCGGCCGGCTCCTGTGTGGGTGTCGAACGATTCACAATACCGCTGCCAATTTTCACGAGCCAGTTGGTTGGCGTATTCCTTTGAGTCGGCAGTTGCGCGTTTAAGGCGAATTATGTCAGGCATGGTTTTTCCGCGGGCTAGATAGATATCTTGGCCTTCTTGCCTGGCCGCCCAAAGGTTGAGGAGATGTTGGTCGGGGACTGGAGCAGAGTCGGGAAGCTGCAAAGTACGCGTGGCGGTTTGTCTGGCTTCTTGCAAGCGGTCCAACAATGTTCGTTCTGGGGAGAGATCTCAGAGAGCAGCTCTGAGTGCGTCCCACTTAATAATGGGAACAGGTGAGCGGGCCTTTGCGCGCCTCAGGGACGCGAGTTGTATTCGGATAGGGAAGTGGTCGCTGCCCCTGGGGAGGTATTCTGCAGGAGTCCACCTAGTGGACTGTCCATTTTGGCCGCTGCTGATTGGATGCAGCTGTACGAGGGAGGAGGAGATGAGCGGCCCCAGCCAATCAGCAGCGGCCGAAATGGACAGTCCACTAGGTGGATTCCTGCAGAATACCTCCCCTGGCGTCTGCAAGGATATTCCAGGTACCGGAAAGTTTCTGAAAGAGCCACGTAAGGTCCGGTGTGGTATAGCTGATTGAGCCGCATGTAGAGGATAACGGGTGGACCTGTTTAGCGGATTGAGCAATGAAAGGTGAACTCGCTCTGCGGCTTGTAAAGCAGATGAACCGCGGGCACTATCATGTCCATAGCTCAACGCGCGATGTTGGACATTGAAGTCACTTCCAATGACACAGAGATGGGGAGTGAGGTTTGGAATTTTGGAAAGCCATGACGCGTCCGTGTCACCGGGAGCAGGTTTCCAGTACACCGATGACACAGACAGTGGCTGGGAGCCAAACTGCACAATCACTGTTGTGATTTCGCGAGTCACTGTGTTACGGTGAGACGTTGATACTTGCGTTGCCGGTATTGAGCGTTTCACCAGAACGTGAGCAAAACCGGGGGAGGCAGAGTTTGTTGGCGAGCATAGCTGAGTAGTATAGAAGCGGAGTATAGAAGGCTGGTTGAAGACGCGGTAACCCTTTAGGGTGAGGGGCGAGAGGATAGCTTCTTGCAGCAATATAATATCTGGGACTGAGTCGTGAGCGATCCTAACTGAGAATTCGGCTTTTTAGATGCGGATACCACGACAGTTCCATTGAAGGATAGCGTAAGGGATTCCCTTAGGTTCTGAAGCCATGTTGTGCTTTGACGTTTAGGAGGGGCGAAATCGTGCTCATCATCCTGGCGAAAACATTTTCCACTGTTTGAGTGAACTGGGTGGTTAGGTGAATGAGTTCGTCTTGTAGGCGACGGTTTAGCCTTTCCTCAAGCGATGCCAGGCTGCTCGGTAGGGTTCGGGCATAGGGGCCATCTGTTTTGGTTTTGGTTGCGGGACAGATGATTTTTATGCACCAGGCGTAGAGACCGCAGGTGTCTGTGCACGCAAGTTTGGCGAGTTAGCTTTCTAGCAACTTTATTATAAGACTGAGCTGGCTTAGATTTATTGGTGCCTGTGGACGTCGAGGCTGTTGTACGATAAAGGTTTGGGTGATGAGGGAGTCTTGGCCACTCCAGCGAGTCGATGATATGGCGGCTCAGTGAAGGTGGAGACTGGGAGCTGTGGTCTTGTGGTTGCGATCTGTTAACAATTATTTCATTGTTATTATTGGTGGGTGCTTTGGGAGCAGTGGTGCGGGTGGTTGGGGGCGTCTAGCTGCGATGCCGAGCGATGCGTACCTTCCGCTGGGAGCGACGCTGTTTCGTGAGTGGTCTCTTTAAAGGGCAATAGTTATCGGTGGCGATGTGCGGGCCTTGAATATTTCCAGTGAGAGTGTGATCTTTCTTAATCCTGACTTGTAAAGCAGGGAGACTCTAAAATCGTACAGCGATATCACATCCAACAATTCGAAACTTTTGGAACAGTGGCTGTGTATGGGAGCTAGCGGTAAGGAAGTTTGTAAATTAGTCAAATAACTCGCTTCTGTAACAATAGAAACGTGTTGATATTTTTTGCCGCCGTAGAGTTGTCCACATAGGAGTGAACCATAATTTAGAGCAGAATAAATGTTCGACGTGTATGTATACATTTTGGGGGGCTGGGGGAAAGTTTTCCGCCAATCGTTACGCTAATCTGTTCTTTCGGCTTCTCGTCACCCACCGCCGGGATATATACCGCCTTAGCGTCACTTGCGCTGCTGAGGTCGCGTGTGCGATCCCCGCCGCGGCCCCATTTCCGCGGGGAATAAATGCAGCAGTGCTCGTGCGCTGGGCTTAGGCTTGCACGTTACACGAAGAGCCACGGGTGGTCAGAATTAAGCTGCGTTTGCGTCGCGACGAGACGGAAAGAAGTGTGCGTCCTTCCACTTAGACAAGCAACCAAAAAGCCCTTTATTATAATAATCAGGAAGCAGCGGCTTTTACAGCATCGCTAGTGCCACAGTAACGCTTTAACTGCTGACGCGGCCTAAGCTGGCGAGCTATCTTATCGCACGTCTCTCTCTCTCTCTCTCTCTCTCTCTCTCTCTCTCTCTCTCTCTCTCTCTCTCTCTCTCGTTTTTGAAGCCGGGGCACAACGCAACGGTGTGCCTCATCACGAGATCGCGGCGTTGACTCGTAAAGCCCCTCGGATGCTTACCTGAGCGACCCACAGGCTCGTTGGTTATGGCGTTCTCGAGCTGAGCACGAAATCGTGGAATAGATTCCCGGCCGCGGTGGCTGCATTGTGAACGCAGCCGAGGCGAACTTTAAGGAATCCCAGTTGGTCAAAATTATTCCGCATCTCTCCGCTATACCATATGGCTCTACGGTGGCACTCACGCTCACATCGCCCGAGCTTCTCCGGGACGAATCAAAAGGGGTCCGAAATGGCGGTCGACTCGCTGCGCACAATAAGTGCACCGACATACTTGGCGTGTCGTTTTTTTTCTATCTCGCTTGTGTCGCCGTCCAGTTGGCACTTGCAGGTTTTACTGAAGAACTCTTGGCTGATGGGTGCGGATTTATGAAGGCTAATTAAACAGCGCGCAAAAACACGGGACATAGAAAAAAACACACGCGCAGAAAAGAAAAAAAAATGAAAGGAATAAAAAGAGGGCAATAGAAGTAGAAAAAAGAATCTGTTCAAACACCGAAGAGATTTCTTGTCTGTGACGCGGAAGTGTATTATGAGATTTTGCTTGTGCTGTCATGAGAGAGAGATAATTTATTTGAGTGAAGGCAGAGAGGTCGGCCTGAGGTAACGCGCTCTATCCTGCTACTCTGCACAGGAGAAGGGGAAACAGAGACATAAAGGCGTGATGAGGGATGATAATGACATAGAAAGAGCGATGCGCAACGGTGAAAGCAAGTTCAACATTCTGATAATAAACATCCAGAAAGTTCGTTCATGAAGCCACTATCTGGTTCCGTATCTAGCCAGTAGTCACCAATTCAAGTGAACTTAAAGGCGCTAGGACGAAGCTGGTGTGTGAGCCTCCCCTGCGTGAGCAGCAGAAGCGCCAAACAAAAGCTTTATAGCATGCGAAGAGCTGCGAAAAGCGGCTCCAGAACGGCGAGCACCTGCAGGGCAGTTTTAGCAGCCGGATTCTTGAGACCACCGAGAATCACACGCATTGACTCTACCAGGTGCTTCAGCATTTCCTGTACGCTCTCTTTCTCGTTGTGTCGATCTCCTTGCTTGGTTTCATTGGCCCTTCGTTCTTGGCTTCATGGCGCAGAGGACCACTAGGGCCCGCTGGCATGGCCGTGGACCTAGAGGGCAGCAAAGGCCATTCCGTGCATTTATCAGCCAATAGAAATGAATGTTTGCCGCGTGCTGTCATCGATCTTGAATTAGCAGTAGGCGCCGTTACCGTCCTCGATGCATGCACAGGCGTCGTGGCGGCCGTGCCCCGCTATGTAGTTTTTCTGAAATGGCTTTGTGGCGCTTCTTTTGCGAGCGTTGGTCACTTTGGCGAACATATTGAGCAGCCTCTTTACGTGAAGATTGGTCTCTTGCCATTTTTCGAAGAATACGAACTTCTTGTTTCATGTTTGGGCATTCCTTCGAAGTCGCTTCGTGAGAGCCAGTACAGTTGGGACATTTAAATGAAGACGCATCACAGTCAGTGGTATTATGCTCTCCGCCGCAATGCGAGCAGGTAACTTCACTTCTACAAACAGCGCTCACGTGTCCTATATTTAGACATTTCCGGCACTGAACGGGCCTCGGAACGAATGGTCGTACACGGTGTATCACGTAGCCCACTTTGACAGACGCTGATAATGTCGAAGAAGCAAATATTGATACATCGGGAGTTCCCCAAGCGGTGAATCTCAAGAATGCGCACCGATGACCTCAAATGACCCTTCAGGTCCGCATGCTTGATGTCAAGCTCCACGTCGGAAATCACACCAGTCGTTGTCTCCTTCCCGTAAGTAATAAAGGAGCGGACGGGGATAGCTCTTAACTGTGTAATGGTCTTTAGCTTCTCCAGTATTGCGGAATTTTTCACATCTATTGTCAGGATGTTCTTGCGAGCGTTGATCCTGATCTCGTTGATTTGCCCAGGGGCCACACTTTCAAGATATTCGGTTAGAAACTGCCTGCTGAGGGAGTTCATGCTGTGTGACGTCGAGAGCGGCACGTAAGAAACCATGAAGGATTCCTGCTCACTCTTATTCGATGAAGTCGTCTCAGTCGACATACGGCGCATCTTCTTAATACTGCGGCCCATGACTACGGTGTACTCGCGGTCAGAGTCAATGGCTTCTGGCGATGAGCTCTCCCACGAATCGAGCTGGTCCGAGCTTCCAAAGGCACGTCGTCCAAAAGTGAGCGATGAAGCAGACGACAGACCTTGTTCAGGTGGTCGTGGGAACATCTTCGTGCTCATCTTTCATGAAGTGACTCTCACGAAAATGGGAAATACGTAAAAAAAAGCATAACAGCGAGAGGCCCAGAGCACCAGTGAGCTCTGGGCACTCCTTCCTCTTCCTCCGTGCTGTCGTAAAGTTTATATCAGATGATCGGGCGGATGCCTAAGTTACAGGTTCGGGGAGCATAAAAACGACACGGGAGCCAATAAAATAATCTGGGTGGGAGCCGGCTTTTCGCGACAAAAACATACTAGGTCATAGAAAGTGTAAGTTCGCAATAAAGCTTGTGGAGTCAGTTCACATCGTTAACAGGGAATCAGTGTGTGTGAGTGTTGCCTCGACGCACCCGACCACAAAAAGTGGAAGCGTTCTTTCTGGTGTCGCTTGAGAGGCCTCGACTGCCTCGAGCGGCCAGTCGCGCACCAATTTTGCGTGCATTTGCGGGCTTCCTTAAAGCTCGGAAAAACGCTCTTATGTAGGACGTATTGAGCAACAGAAAGCTGTATCGGGAGTTTTTCATGTTGCTCTAGAATTTTTCTCATTGACACCTTTATAATTTTAAATCACAATATTTGAGAAGCCGATTAACTAATTAAGACTAATTAGGTAATTGTGCGGAATGCAAAGAATAATCTGAGTACCTCCAAGCGACGGCAAACAACGTTACCTCGGTTCTGTCCAGCTACGTGGCATTTGCATATATTAAAATCTTGGTGCATGATATTTGGGACACCCTGTACAGTGGAGTATAACTTGACGTGTCACCCAAGCTGCAGTGATTGCGTTTCGTGCATGCGCAGAGCATTTCTGTGGGTGGCAGTCTCTTTTCTTTTTTCCCATAATTTCAATTCGTGAAGTGTCAACGCGTCGCGGCATCCCGCGTCTTTGAGCGCTCTTCGTTTATTAATAATGGATATGTCGCGCTACATCGGTCATCTCTAATTTCCAAGGGATCACAGCGCGCGCGGCCTTCTCCGCACTTGCGCAAATGGCAGAGCCGTACGTAGCAATGTGCCCACAACTTATATTTAGAAAGGCCGGTTACAGAAGACGCCCGTGGCAAAGAACGACGCGATTTGCATCACCCTTCTTTGTGTCTGACCTTGGCAAGAAGGAAAGAGGTGAGTCATGTGACTTTTTTTTTTGTTTCTTACCTTTCTACGCTTCCCCCTTCTCATGTGCGTCAATGACCGCGTGGTCCAGCCTTTCCCACGCCACTTCTCGGCGAGAGATGGGCGATTATAAGTGTGACTCAGCGTCGCCCGCTTGTGCGACGGGCCCTCGCGGACGTAATTGCTCCGCGAAGTGGCCGCGCTACGCTAAGCCTTCGCGTGGTATTTGGTCTTCTAGATGCGGATCACTTCTTGGTTCACGTCGTTCTCGTTCGATAAGCCTCGTTTTGTTCGCACTATAGTGTCGAGGGAACGTGTCAACACTTCATAACCTGTCCCTCATAACCGACTGCACAGTTCCGGGACGCCATACCCCATGGTTATTTTTTGGTTTTATATCGAGCTCGTAATTGCTCATTTCACCAGTTTATCAAATGTTTTTCTTTTTCGGTATTTTTCTTCTCTTTGTTGGCTGGTAACTAAGGTAACTAAAGTTGGTAACTTAACGTCAATTAATGCGTTTTAGGTAATTAGCGAAAACATATTCCTGGAGATGTCTGCTTAGCCACGTAGGTAGCTTATCTGCGAAATCTTTCTGTATTTGCTTTTATCTCTACAGTCACCTTTCTATCTCCAAGAACGGCAAGGGCCTAGAGCTATATGACGGCTTTTTAAATGGCCCCTCACCAGGTCTGCCCACATTGAGCCGACAAGCAGTACTTATCAAGAAATATGCACTTTCTCGGCATTTCGATATATTCTCTAATGACCCCTAATTTCCCGGCATATTCACTGCGTAAGCAGCTAGGAGCTCGAGGTAGTGTGCTATCCGTCACGCGGACAAGTCGATCGTCATCGAACCCCTCCACCATAACCCGCTTCACCTTCGTCATAAGTTAAAGAAAAACTAAACTTTGACTCCACTGAGCGCTTGTCTCGGCGGATTCATGCAGTTGGGATCTCCACGCATAGCCATCGCGATCATGACAATTTCGACGCTTGGCAATTTCTGATATGTTTCGCGCTTCACACAGACTGAGAGCAGTGGCGCCTGTACATGCATTTTGGAGGGCCCAACACGAAATACTTTACCTAATGCTCTAATTTAGATGTCTGAGACATTGCTGCAGCGCTTGGGGGGGAAAAGAAACACCTTACAAGGAAACGGAAAACGCGACATACACCTTGTCTTTTCTTTGCTGTTCTTTAGATATGTTTATATTTCCAACAAGCGCTGGAAATGTCCCAGGTACAATGCTGCGGCGGAAAAGGGCGACTTCGTGCGCATCTGAAAAAAAAGTTTTTGTTCTTGATAAGGGCAGGATTTGCCATGACAGCCTTCTCATGGCCTGCTGCTGTCCCAGAAAACGAGCTCACAGTCGGAGGATTGGCTAAGTCTGTAGTTTTCCTTTTCTTTCTTGCCTCTTTACACTACCCGACACTTGACCTATCGCAAAAAGTTTGCTGCACCATTTCACTTGACCGCCACCAAGAAAAAACAACTTTTTGCCTGAGCAGAGGGGGCCCGTGAGATTGTGCTCGACTTCGAGTCGGCACGCGGATGTTGCGGCCATCGCTTCAATAAGAGCCGCGACAAACGGGACAGGGCATGCGAAGGGTCACGGAGGAAGTCAAAGAACATTCGTATACCCCCAGAAAACCTCTTCCGTTGCGGTTATCGCCAGGCGTCTTTCGCAGTTCTTCTCGCATTGCTTTCTTGTTTTCCTTCGGGTCACGTGCGTCGACTACTCGCCACCACGGTCGAGTCCTTCCCGCGCCACAGGAGAGAGACGTAATTACGTGTGACTCAGCGCCGCTTGGTTGTGGTGCTGCGTGTAGTTCCTCGAGGACGCGACCACGCGCGCCGGAGAGGTCGCACTTGGCGGTTACGTGGCGTTTTTTATTTAGGTCGTGCGCTCAGGTAATATATATATATATATATATATATATAGTATGCAACACCGTAGGTCTTAAGAGTATATCGTACAACGTGCTTCCTAAATTATTTATTCTTCTATCGTTGCATATATATATGCTGTGTTTAGTCGTCAGACCATTGACGACCAAATATCTTAGGCTTTATAATTGTAACTTGCACCAGATTTTTCGAATATATTTTTTTTCGTTTAACACCTTGGCTAAAGATAGCGGGGCCACCCTCTATAATTATATAGAAAGGAAAAAAATATATATGAAAGAAAGAAAATGTGAAAGGACCGGCATATGTACTTGCCGGATAACTTGTGCGACAAATTGGACATAGGAGAGGAAGCATGGAAGCCACTTTTTGCAGCGTAATGCTCTTTCGGACGGGCTGCGTTCAGGAGAGAGGTAGAAAGAGAATCAACGAGTCGATGTGACCTCCTCCTCAAGCTACTTTTCCTAGTGTTCAAAAGTTAATTTCGATAGGCGTTAGTTTGCACTTCGGCATAAAACATTTTCTACATACGATGGAGAAGCCCTGCCTTCCCCATGAAGTTAAATAATGAGCAGAAATGTGGTCCACGAGTCCATTTGAGCGAGCCCGTCGGCCGGTTGGGATGCGTCTTTTGTAGCTCATAAAATACCTGCCGCTGTGACTCAATGACCCATTCACAATGTTCTATATCTCCTGGGAATAAGGTCGCTGGTTCGATTAATTGCCGCGGCGGCAGCTTCTCGTTTGAGGCAAAAACAATTGTCTATGCTAACGTCGGCGTGCATTAAAGAACTGCAATAGGTCAAAATTAGTTGAAAGCGCTCGGTCATTCGTTTATTGTCCTAAGTGCGTATATATATATGTGGCTTCTTGATATTTGACAAAAGTAGGGAGACAGTGATTCTTTGTCTTCCTTTTGTTTTTTCAACTGCGTGTGCAGTTTGTTAGATTCTGAAGCATTCACGCTTTTTGAAGTCGCTTACCATTTGTCACCGTCTGGACGTCACCGCGCTCTGTCGACGAGCAGCAGAGCGTGTCGCCACGAGCACGCGGCTGCGCTGCCGCCTCATTCAGTTCGGCAAAAATTAATTTTCGCAAAGTCATACTCACTCGAACTGTCCCGGCAGGGAAGCTTAATAGACGTGGCCAAGCTTTAACAAGTGTCCAGGAGAAGATTATTGCTCAGAGCGGCGAACAGCGTTTAACGGAGTCGTGTGCTCTTTGTGCTTGCTCGGTGCCTCTCTGTTAACAAGACTGAACATGAGGATCACGTGTTAAAATATGCGGCGCGAATCTCTCGTGGAGCGGTAATTAAATGTCATAAAACTAAATGCTATGCACCACAACTGCTTTCACTTTCATCCAATACAACATGTGGCGTACGTCACGCAATGTTTACCGTTTATGTACTGCACGGCTCACAACTTTAGCGTCGTGCAGTTTTTATGTTTGTGCGCCACACCGTTCGCAAGCGAAGCCGAGATGCAAACTTCATATAAGGCGGATGCTCAGTGTGACTGCAGGTCAAGGCAACGATGCCACGAGCACGAACGGACGACGCGCACGTGATGCTCGTCGGGGGAAGTGTGGCGGCGCAAGAGAAGAGTAGTACGACCCGCATGTACCTGTATTTGTTCAAGGATTCCATAACACTCGCGTCAACGAAGTGCGTACAATTTATGGAGGAACCGGCCAATAATTGTCACATAGTACGCACCCAGGGACTCGTACCCAGCGGCTCGAAAATGGGATAGTCCTAATAAAAGAAATTGAAGAAAGCTTCGCTTTAATATGCAGCTTTGTACATATCGAAGGGTCCGTTCTTGCCGATATCGCTGTTTTCAGCGCGCCTATACTGTACACGTTATTGCCACTTGTTTCATTTTTTTTTTCATTTTCCTTCGCCACGAACTTGACCAGCAGGACGACCAACCGCTCTCACAAAAAAATAATTTTACACCATCGAAAGGACCTACCGTCACAGAAGACGGCCGTGCAAGCACTATTGCGCTTTTTGCGATCTACCGGCCTTTGCGAACGTTTTTAACTGGAACGCCTCTTGTGTGTGAGTGCCTCCGTGTGTACGTGTTTTTTTAACGTTTTCCTCTCTGTGCTCTTTATAACCCCTATCTTTGTAGGGTAGCAAATCGGGGACTGATATCTGGTTAACCCCCCTGCCTTTCTTCTTTATCTCTCTCTTTTTCATTTTAAAATTTTTTTTTGCAAAATGCCAGGCCTGAGTTCCTAAATCCCAACCGGATGATTAAACGAAGGAAAGCCTGATTACAACACCATACACTGTAATCCGGCAAAAGCATGCCAAGGTAAAGCTATTCGAAAACAACTCTCTGCATCAAAAGAACTGCTTCTTGGCCTAGTTGATATTTGCTGAAAGGCAGACTTGCCGCAAATACGTCTCAAACACACGGGAATTAAGACACGTAAACGACGACTCCGCCCCCCCCCCCCCCCCCACGCACAGACAGCACTTTCAACTGATTTGTTTAGGGCGCAGACCTACGAAAAAATAGACAAATACACGAGCGAGCAGGTTAATCTCAATGGTTGAGGCATTCTCTGCACACGGAGGTTACAACAAAGGGGGAACACTTAAAAAAGCTCACTCGGCTACATCTATTCAGGCGCAAAAATTGCGGTCGTCAATCTCTGCAATACTGATTGCTTTACATGTGGCCTTAAGATGCAAGACTGTTAGCATGGCAACACAGAATTTCAGCACTGGAAAAGTGTGCCGATATAAAGGCGTTGTTTAATGCTAGAAGCACTCTCAGTTTTTGAAACGAGCCCACAAATTACAGCGAGCCATAACGAATCGTGCGAGACAAATTTTGGATGTGCTAACCTCGCATAAAAGTAACCTCTAAGTGCAATCCAGATGTGTTTCTTGAGGCGCAATGCGGACTAAAGAGCACTGAGTTGCCCCAGAATCGCATTTTGCTGCGAAACGCGAGGCCTTGTTTTGGAACTAAGCTGCCGATGTATTGATTCATCGATCTCGTTGCGTGCATAAACGTATACTAGGTCGCCTAGGCTGAGGGCGCCGATGGCACGAAAGATTGACCACAGCCCTCGGCGATCCGAAGGTCCGGGCCTTCGCCGACGCGTTGACTTGGCCACTGCGTTTCGTGAAGGTTCCATTGCAGTATGCCCTACACCGGGTTTGGCGTGGCTGCTGCTAGCGACTGTCTGGCGCCGGGTCGATCGATATCTCGGCGGATATATTTGCGGATATATGCACGCAGGTTTTGTGTGCACCGAATGCAAGTACCAGTTAACGGCCTTAGTAATTCTTGTATGCTGGCCGAAAAAGTATACTGCAGCCTGTAAGCGCCACCTCGGTTCTGTGTTACAAAAAAAAAGTTGTTACACAAAACCAGAACACAGGCGTTTAATGTCGGCTCACTGGTATTTTTAAAGCAGACCGAAATGTTATTCGAATAGCTCATTATGTTCAACGGACTCTCGGATTTACTTGATTTTCATTAATTTAGCCACGCGGCAGGTGCCACTGGGTGGGCGCTCATTCCCTGCCGGTGTACTTTGCAGATGCGCGACTCCGGGTTACAGAATCCTTAACTGCCGCTAGACATGTAATTTTGCGTGCGTACACCCCAGTCCTCTCCTCATCGCCATTTTTCCTTCGACAAGCATCGCACATCGTCTTCGTACTTGCGACATGCCTGCGTAGACGTCTCACACACTGTGCATCCACCTGGTTAAGTAGGTGCTTGCGTTGCGTCATAGCTTGTGAGCGGCACACTGCAGAAACATAAATATTGCATGACGTCATTAAAGTCGTGTCCTTTTTGGGGGATAAACTGATCAGCTCCATGAAGATAATAGTTTAATGCAGCTACTCGGTCGGCAACGTAAGTTAGTGAAAATAACAACGTGGGCGGATTCGGTATTCTTGGTACGACATATTGCAAGAGCAGGTGTCGACATACTCTGCTGCTTTAGAGCATGTGTCGTGTCCTTTCTCAGGCGGTGTTTTATGTGCGATGCGAATGAATGAATGAGCGCTAATACAGTTGAAATATTTATACAGTGTGACTGCATCACGTATTTACTAGCTTAGGGAAAAGAACTTCAATTCTTCGAGAACGGCAGAAATTTTTACTAGGAGGGAATAGGAGGTGCCTATATACTTCGATAAATGCGTTACTGATGGTTTCACAGAGTATCGAGTAATTAATTGCACGCCTCCTGAACCTAGCAGCAGTTATGCAAGCCGACACAGGAGAGTATCGCGCTATCAACATAAATTGAAATGCAGAAAAAAAAGTTCCTATCGAAACACCGGTTTCTTGTTGCCACAAGGGAGCGCTCAGTAATGAGGAAAGTTGGGCGAGTTGGTGTTTAATCATCATACACTGGTGGTGAAGCAGCGCACTGACGAGGACAACGCGAAGGCACACAAGAAAACACGAAACTGAGTGTCGTCTTGCGTGTCTCCGCGTTGTCCTCGTCAGTGCGCTGCTCACCACCAGTGGATGAGGGAGTGCTATGCGAAATTGTACCGCAGCCCATATTGAAGCATGGTGGGCACCATGATGCAGCTTGAATTTGCCCGCTGTTATAAATTGAGGCGAAGCTGGAGAAACCAATAAACCGCCTTAGTCGCTTTCTATTTCTTCGCGTTTCAATGGACATTTTCCTTTCTTAAACAGCGTGACGTCACGGTCCATGCGCAGAGCGAAGGGCGAGACATGTGAAAAGAGGCGACACATTTCCCTCGCTCCGTGGCAACCAGGTTATCTGCTGCGATGGATTTGTCCGAGTATGTGAGCGGCTGCCAGAAACCGCCCGTCGGCGGTGCGTCTAGAAGCTTCTCGCCTGCGGTGAGCCTGATCCTTTCCTCATAGTTGGCTGGAAAAACGATCACAAGTGTTGGCAGAACGTGCGATTTGATGACACTTGTGTTCACCGCGTGAACATTCCTGGGCCATAAACTACAGTAGCAGTGAAATCGTAGCACTCGCTTAAGCTGGATTCACACGATTAAAATGCGCGAACGAGCATTGCGTGGCTCAGTGCCAACCTATTACGCACTGCACACAAGGAAATAAGCTGCTGGCGGCGCAGTTCACCGCAGGTTGGCTCCTCCGCGGAATTCGGTCCGTCGTGTGAGTCCAGCTGAAGGCGTGTGACCTTGCCATGGAGGGCACGTGCGGACGTTGTGTCGAGGTCACTGAGCATTGAGTGTTCAGATGACCGTCATCTGTGATCGCCATCAAGAAGCGTGATCCCGATTGAATTTATTTATTTATTTATTCAGAATACCCCTAAAGGCCCTCTCGCAGGAGGGTATTACATAGGGGGGGGGGGGTGCAGTTACGCATACAGATGTAATAAATGAGTAGTAAGTAAAAAAAAAACGAAAAATAAACGGGAACTGATAAACTATAATCACAAAAAATTATTATACAAGGCCAATAAGATTGTCGTAGTACTAATAATAATCAGAAGTGACAAAAACAGAATACGAATCACAAGCACACAAAAATGGAGGGTAATTGGTTCATAGAAAGAACTCAGGCCATTAATGTATAACAAATCAGAAAACAACACAACACGTCAACTTAAAAGGACAAGGCAAAACACCGCAATAAAAATAGGAACAATAACTATAAAGATATGTATGTTATACAGAAGACAAGAAAATTTTTAACGCCATTTGTAGTGTAAAAAGAAATGGGGGGGGGGGGCATGACACAAGAAAGGTTTACGCACTTTCATTAATGATTAGAAGTTTCTGGAATTCATTTGTGTCGGTAACGGTTGCGATGTGTGATGATAAGTTATTCCACTTGGTTATGGTGTGCGGTATGAACGATCTGGCATAAGTTAGTTTGTGACACGTGAAGCATTCGATTTTAAAAGAGTGATCACGGCGGGGAAAGATGGCAGGGGGTGGCTATAGAGAAGTCCTCGCGAAGTGATGCATGATGGTAGAGCTTATGAAGAAGTGATAAGCGAGCGATTTTATGATAACACATGCAGTTCAGCACGATTCTTCAATGAAGTAACGCTGGTGTGACGTAAGTAATAGATCCGGATCGAGCAAAATCACAGTGCGAAATAACCGTGTAGGACCACTCTATCCGGATCTGGCTAAGCAGCCATCAAAAGTGCCCGTGTGACAGTGGGCAACAATCGATACGTCAGGGCGCTTAAATGCTGGTTCGTTACCGTAGCAAACCACTGTTCGCGTAGTTCGCACTAATGTCAAGTGGAGAGCTGCCGGCGTGTCACGTGCTGTTTTCATCACGTGAACGCGAACGTGACCGCATTCAATCCGTCGTTTGCCTCCTGTGTTAGCGCACTAAATTGACACCGTGTAACATAAAAGCCGCAGTGCACTACTGCCAAGGCAGCAGCCACTTAGTCTGAATGTTTGAGAAGAGAACAAGTCAACTCTGTCAACGCCTAACGGCTACCATTTGTCGCTGCTCATTGCCAGCGGCCATGTTTGTTGCCGCTTCTCGCCTCGGAAACGAAAAAAGCCAATTCTGCCGACTTTTTTCGTGCGATAAAGAAAACACCCGCGATATATGAAGCTGTCAGCGAATCCAAACGCTCGTGCAGCGTGCTTTCATGCCCGCCAAACGGTCCCGCGTGCACCAAAAGATCACGTGACTGGCTCGCCGTGACGTAGGCCGGGAGAGGTCTACTTAATTGTGCGAATAGTACATGTTGTCACTTGGTCGTGACGGTCAAGAAGCCGACAGTATAGCTAAAACTGTAAGTCACTAAACTAACTATTTATTGGGTGAACCTGTGCCCAGAAAACCGAGTCACATTCAAAGCGCAACGACAGCGGCGAGCACAGTCGGCGATCGTCAGAAGTCCTAACTGCGGGTCAAGCACGTCGACTATTTGTACGACATGACTCGTCGAAGATTCCAGCGTAATCGCTGGTACTCGCGTGCCTTCGGGTATGTACAACACTGCTCGCGTTGCGCGTGCAATCTGATTACGCAAGGTTCGGCGACAACAGTCCAGAATGTTCGGGTGTGCCTTGCGCCGAGCGGCAACCTTCACCTTTGTTAGTAAGTGAAAAGCGGTTCCCGGAGAAACGTTGAACAAATGACAGACGATGTGCGCTTGTCAATATCATCGTCCCGCATAAAACTCGGACAGCTCATCTTCTCCATATGTATAGATAATCAGCAGCGCGCCTCGCGTCTCCTTCGTCGCCATAGCTCGGATCGGCTCGAGCAGACGTGGTTCCTCACGATGTCATTAATGAAGGAAATCGAAGATGAAAGTAGAAGAGACAGCTTTGCTGGCCCCAGTTATAATATGGATGGAACTCTATACGGGAAGAAGACGTTCCTTCTCTCGAGGCTGTGGATGAAACATTTTTTTCAGGCAACGTGGCGCGGACAGTTTCTGCGGCCGTGTCCCGCGATATCTCAGCAACGCTAGCCCCACTTCACTGTTGCTGCCGTGGCGCTCTGCCATGCTCAAGAAAACCAGCTCCGTTCCGCGTCTTTGTTGCGCTGCCGCGTGGAAACAATAGAAGAAGAAAAAAGATAAGAAATGTGAGGGGACCGGGAAAAAGAAAAGGAGAAGAAAAAAGATACAAACCGCGGGCATTTTTCATTTGCGTGTGATTCATGTCGCGAGTCCAGTTTGGCGACGACTGAGGGAGAAAGAGAGAGAGAGAGAGAGAGAGAGAGATCGTCTGTGACGTTTCACCGTGCTGCGCAACTGCGCCCAACCAATTCGGTGCAGGGCTATCGAAGGCTGCAGGCGTGCTGCATGTCGAGTCATGCAAGATATTTTAGGCAGCATGACACAGACCGTTCTCACTTTTTTGTGACGTTGCAAGAATTGGCAAGCGTGGCATGTATGCGCCATCTTGCATGACTCGACATGCAGCGTTCGACATATATTTCCTCTATAGCCTCGAGTGAGAACGTCTTCTTCCCGTATAGAGTTTTATGCATAATAAACTGGGGGAAAGTCGGCGGCCGAGAAGCGTAGCTCGGAAGTACGCTGGTCGATCCGAGCGGCAGTGGTCGCGTTTGAGAGAGCTCACTCTGGCCATGTTAGGTGTAATCCATCGAAGTGAAACGGCCGGTGCTCGTCTGTAGTTATAACTACTACAAGTGTGCAACTTGTTGCAAATTTGACGATTGCTCGACTATGGCGCCCCTGCTTTCGACACGTATGTGGTGTCCAAAAATGACGTGAAGGGACTCGGTCAGCAAGACAGGGGAATGACCAACCCCTTTGACCACGGCGGAACGTGTCTGTCACCATAGAGAGCGCAAGCATATATGAGATTGAGGCAAGCTCATGAGCCCGAACTATCTACGAATGCAGCGGGCTCGAGGCGCGCAGTGCAGACCTTGGGCGCCAACAGCAAAGGGGTCATTTCTGTATCTACAGCACCCAAACACCCTCTGCAAAACAAACGGGACCACCAGGAATAGCGAGCGAGCGCGATGGCAAAATTAGGCCGTTCCACTAGTTGAAACATAGGTTAAGCATGTAAGCGTTTTGATGTGCGAATAAGTAAGTTGCGTTTTTGGTTACGTCATTTCTGTGCCCTAGTTCACGTATACACCGTCTGCAGCACGCACAAGGCGTTTCACGTACCCCACTGCAGCTGCGTCCCTGATGTAGCCTACGATATATTTTTTTTTGCACCCAAAATGACGGGAAAGACCATCAACAGGAAATTTCGGCAGAACTCATCTCACGATGACTGCCCACGGTGGTGAGATTAGCATTGAAGCAATGCATGCGACACAGCATGTTTTCACCACCGAGACGCCTCATGCATGTACTGCAGCGGGCGCTCTGCTCTCTCGCAATTCCATATAAATTAAGCTGCGCCATCTGGCGGCGCCGCCGCGAACTCCGGGCGTGGTCTCCGAAATGCATGGCATGTCAGTGCGTGCGAATGTTGAGAAACGCGTTGCGTATAAAGCGTGCTTAGAAATTTTGAAAGGTTTTCTTTTTTGTTGAAGAAGTCGGGGAAAACGATTGAATACCCAGATTGCCTCGGAAGAACAGTTGCGTGAAGTACCTCAAGAGTGCTAATCGCATCAAAGTGTTAGTGGAACTACAGGAAAAACGAGAAGCAGCTATATACGCACAGTGCGTGGAGTGTTGTGCGAGCGGGGCACGCAGGACGGCGTCGAAGACGAAGACAAGGCACCGCTTCAAAACGTCCTTCCGGGACCAAACGAAGAGAACCAGACTAGTAGCAACACATCACGAAGAATTAGACCGTTTCGGACAGAGAATGATAGCGACAGGGAGCGGCAGACGATGGCAAGTGAGCTGAGAATGCTTAGAGCCTGTTGAATACAGTTGAGAAAGCCCTATTAACCAGCAGCGAAGCTCAATATAACCGAATGATAGGCTGTGGTATTGCATCGCGTTACGTACAGCACAAACGGGCTCGCAGGACGACGGAGAAGACGCGGATCTACCGAAAAGCGTTGCGCACCAATCTTGCGAGACCTCGCGGGGATGTGAACTGAACAAATCTGAACTCGGAGGTCGAGTGCGTCCGCTTTTTATGCACGAATCGTCATGCATTGTTGAGCTGCTGCTCATGTGTATACGTTCGAGATTGTGTACAATATAAGCGACGCGCGCACATTAGCGGATCCGGCCCGAACGCGCATCCTTTGCTTGTAACGTTGAAAATATTACGAATGCTCTATAGACGCATCTTGTGCCCAACTGACAATTTGATAACAGCGATAATCCGGTGAAAACCAACTCCGGCAAAAGGTAAAAACAACGCCGCGTGACACTCGTTCGTTTGCAGCTCATTGCACGCAACTGGTGAAGCTGGACGCGAGAGGTCGCGGCCGTGTGAGTTTTCAACGTGGAGACGCGCACGGAGCAACGCGAGGAAGCCGGGTCACCGCTGCCGCTTTGCGACGGGTGCGTGGGGAACGAGCGGCGCGTTTGTGTACGCGGCCGGCGGCGCCCCGATGATGGTGGCGTTTCGTGACCGTCGTCGTCTTGCACGAGCGACGTCGGGAACACCGTTCGGCGGGTTGCAAAGGGCTTCGCGTGACAACGCGATCCGACGGAACTTATGAGGCGTAAGTTTCAGGGGACTCATGCAGCAGCGCCGCTTATTTGCAAAGTTCAGTGAGCTTTGCCACACGCTTCCCGTATAGTTAAAATGATACCACATGGAAACTGTTAAGTTTGGGAGACACTGCTGCAGTACTAATTCAATAATAAAGCTGGGCTCGAAACGCCGAAACTGGCGTCATTGACATTATCGTGACGTCATTACACAGGGCAAAGTAATAAGAATAATGAATGAATGAATGAATGAATGAATGAATGAATGAATGAATGAATGAATGAATGAATGATTATAAGCAAGAGGGCAGCGCGTTTCTTCTGGCTTTGTGTGCGTGTGGCAGCGACCGCAGGAACGTAGGGATTCAATGAATCGTGACGTCATGACGCATCCATCTTTGAGGCATACTGAACCTAAAGGAGTTCGTAGAAACAAGTATTGCAGTAATTTAGGGCGCTCAGGTGCTTGCTAATACTTTTCCCTAAGGTTTAAGGAGTCTCGACCTTCATTTAACACACACTAGAGGTAACAAATGGAGAAGGCCACGTCAGTACTCCTTTAAAATTATCAAACGCATTAATTTATTGCATTTTTGTTGCTATTTATAAAAAAAAGTGAAAAGGGTTGACAATGAAAACCACTATGTGAGGCTTTAAACCAGTAATCGCCACACGATACACGATTCTACCTGGAAACCGGAAATCTTAGTTATATTTTCAAATATTTATGATGGAAAAAAATTCAACCCGTCAACGTCGCCTGCTGGATATTTTGCTAGCTACTCCGAAGTACGTCCTAGTATTACAAAACAAAGGAATAATTTACTGTAGAAGCTAGGTAAATGAAAAATTGGCTGCGAAGAAACCGTGAACTTGTGAAAATAGAAAACTTATACTAATAGAAGAATTGACGCAGGATATTATGAAGGAAGTCCACAAATACAATGCCATAACGCACTTGGCTTAGGATTGATCAGGTCAATTCTCCTTTTTAGTGAGAAACCAGAAGAGTGGTCCCGACGTGGATAGTCGCACGCTGCAAGCTGAAAACTATGCAGCCACCTATGACCAGCCAGGTTGCCGCACAACGCTACGGTGTTAGCACTTAGGTCTACACGCACAGGCCACGTCGCTTTCGAGAACCGCAGCTTGTCGTTCAACAGCAAACAAATGGGAATTTAAGGCTACGCCGGGAGCAGGTTACCCGAGGCACAATTGAGGCTGTTTATTTCCCTGTATAAAACACACAGACACATACCACAGACACATAAACATACTCGGCCTGCTATTGTGCTTGTTGATATTTTTTTCTTGTTTTCTTATTTTATTGTTGCTACAGTAACACATTTCGGATCTAGAGATAGCCGGCTTTAACGTAGCCTACCTTCCCATGCAATTACATGAGAAAAAATAGACAACGGGATTGTAAACAATAGAATATGGAGTGCGTTTTATGTGCACCCGCACTAAGTAACAGAAGTTCATGCTCACCTGGGTGCGAACAATGCATCATTAACACGTGAACACACGGTTGTCATTGTTCAAGTGGTCTAGAAAGCAAGCGTTGAACATAAGCAGCATAAGCAGCAAAGTTCGCAAGCATCTGAAGCCACCAGGAAATCCCGTGTGGCTGTCAAAGCCCATGTCTGTTTAGCGTGGCATGACCATGGATCAAGTATTTTTGTTTCTGCAAAATTCCGTCTACCAGAGTAACTAACTTATCGCGCAAGTTATTCGCAGTTGATCACATGATTCATGCGTTTATTGTGGACAGTTCGAGTGAAAGTGCTCCATAGAAGCGAGAGCAGTTTGAGATTGATGGTACGTGACGAAGTAATTAACCGAAGCGTTGAACTATGTGCTGCATACCTCTGAAGTCAGTTTCCCCCTAAACCGGATTAAGAACGTTCCTAGATTTCCCTAGATTTTTTAGGATGCAGTTGCTGACTTTGTCAATACTGCTTTTGTTACGATAAAAATCTTGTTAGGCAGATAGACAGCAAATTTGTAGTTTGAACTTATTTCCAAGCTTGTTTTTATAAATTTAAACAAGTCGGTTCCCGCGCTCAAGCTGAAATGATGTTGCAGTGCAAGTTGTGCTATAACCAGTTCTTCGGGCTAAGAACACAGTCTCCTGCTTGAAACTATATATATTCACAGAAGAAGACTCCAGCAGGTTTATACCTTGCACAGCAGCATGCAAAATGCCAAGATTTGCACGGAACCTCGAATTGTTATGAGGTTGTCACCGGACGACTCTTATAGAATGTGGCAATGTCAAAACATTGTGCCACTTCACGGCAACCAGTATAAAGTATGCGCAATAAGTCTTTTTCTTGCATTCCGTGACGTAAGGGATTAGCACAACCACGCTTACGTTCTTACAAGTAATTTGCAGTGAAGCACGCGCGATACGCGTCCAATTTCTTTATTTTCTCCCTGTTCCAACTCACCGAAACCCGCGATCAATGGGACTTTAAAATGCGACTCCGTACAAAGTTGGTCTGTCTATGAACGGTTCCAGGTAAATTTGCGTGCATAATCGGCTGGGCAGAGCCCCGATTGCGCCTTGCCGATCTCAACGCTACATATGTGTGTCCGATTGTGCCGAGATTTGCGTGTGCTGCTGTGTTTGGTATTTCAGTGTTCGTTTTTTTTTTTGCCGGTTACTGATATATATTTCATTCAAATGGTGCATAAATCGACATTACAGCTGCGTTCCCTGGAATAGCCAAAGGCGTACACACCTTGTCGTTTACTTGGCGGGACGCGTTCACTAGCTGCGCCGCAGAGCGACCGCGAGTCATACTTGGCACAGCTAAGTCGGAGGGGGAAAGCTTTATTTCATGTGGGGTAGGTGCGGTGAAAAGGCCCTCCGTCCAGAGCCCCGCTTGCCACATTCTTCAGTGCAGCACTGGTAAAAACGCCGCAAGGTACGCCGTCGGTCATCGGCGCTGGTGGCGTGGAAGCTAATTTGAGCCGACTGAAATCGAAACACGCCGTCACGTCAGCAGTTTCACCTATGGGTCACCACGACGTCGTAGCAGTGGTTTTTAGCATCTCGGAGTTCTTCTTTCCTCCACAAATTTTTGGTAGATTTGGAAATACTTCATTAAACACCGACAGAAATCTCTGGATCTAGAGAAACTTCACAAGAGTTGTCAGCACTGTGCCGAACGGGCGAGAACATGGAGGAAGGGAAAACTGAGGAGAGGACCTGACGTCACTCTTTGTGAAGCTCAGTGACGCCGAAAGTCGGCGTTACTCCGCCATCTTGTCGGGGCAGTTTCTCTCGTTTACATTGCGCAACCACGCAACCGCGTCGGGCTGCGCGGACGTGCGCGCGCCGTGGTGATCCTAGCAACCGATCCATTGGCGGCGTACGTGCCACAGCGGTACACGGTCGCCAAAGTCGTTTAGTCCCAGTATTGTGCCCTAGCGCTCTTGCGGAGTTCATAACGAACTCCGCAAGTTAGACTGCGAGGCCTGTCCCCCGCTACATTTGCCGGCTGTTCTGAAAATAAGTCTGTACATTCTCGCTGCCGCACTGCAAGACGGCACATGCGATGGCTGGCAGCACACTTTGCGCACCTCACGGCCTAGCCGATCTGCAGTTAATGAGGACGAACACGTACGCTGGTCGTGGCTTTGTAGGAATCGTTGTTGCCTTGCCGAACAAGTTTTGGGCATCCGCGCACCGCGGAGACGTGACGAGCCACAGCGCGCAGACGAAGAGGCCAGCAGGGAAGAACGTCGTTACGCGTTTGAACGCACCGACCGCGGCCTGAAGTGTGTTGTTCACAAGGTAGGCGAAGCTTCACGGAAGCAAAGTTCTGCGGTATCCTCCGTGCGGTATACGTGCGCATAGCGCGTGAGTCTGTAGCGCGTTGACAGCTGGGCCCACATGTGACCGCCAGCGGTTTGATGTGCGCACGTTCTCCTGCCGAGTCTCGTTCAATATCGCACCGCATTCGCCAACCTTCACAATTCCCTGCGCCCCTCGAGAACACCGATATCTGCGGTAAGGAGGGTTCCGCCCTTAATTGCTCACAGCAGTCGCTTCTTTGCCATCCTTTCAAGTGGCTCTATATTGCGTGCCGCAAATGCATCGTCCGCTGTCGAAAGCAGGAACACTGCCCAGCTGTCACTTGACCTATACAACAATACATAGAGTTCAAGCGTCCCCGTAAAGAAGCCGAAAACAAACGAAGATATAAACAAATTGCAATGTCCAAATGATTCAACCAATTGCCACATAAATGTCACACAAGGTAAAAATGTAATACGGAACGGGTTCAACCTAAAGTGCTCGGATCTTGTTTTTCGGTAATTTTTTCCAAGTTGCTGAAAAAATACCCTCGGGTAGATTGTAAAACATGTTAGGGAGGTACACTCAACGTAGTGCCTCAGCGTATCTCGTTGAGAAACGAGGCACAGTGAAACGCAAACCCAAACGGCGTATGCGCGTAGGTTTATGCTCAACTTTGAAAGCCGAGTCCCAAAAATGACGCAACACCAATGTTTGAACGAATTAGTGGAAAGAAGGAATACCTACGGCGTTAAATATATTTCGATGTCAAAGTAGAGGCGAATCATACTCTACACTTTGGAGCATCTTTTTTTTTTTTTAATAGAGCGTCAACCAGTCTCTCCCAACGCGCAGAACACAAGGCGAAAATTGTGATGCCGTACCTTCATATTTCACGCGCAAGAGCGTCTACAATTGTATATATATTTTTTCTTTTGACCGAAAAGGGTGCTATGCTTTTAAAGTGACTAAGTAAGCAGACAATTCACTCGGCAGTTAATTTACTACATACATACGCTAAATGTGTTTCCCACGACACGTTTGGGTAAAAATGTACGCCCGTGTACTTTATGTGTCACTGCACATACTCCGCTGGAGTACAAATACATGGCGAACAAACCTTACTGTGCAAACAATTATGTTCATCTACCGACGTCATTTATCGTTCCTCTATCGGCGTATTGGAAAATAGTGCACTTTGCAACAGTGGACGAAAGGCCATTCATGAACATATTAAAAAGTAGCGGAGATAAAATCGACGCCTGAGTTTATCGACGCTTTGATAAGCAAAATAGAGTTAATTGATTGTCTAATACTATCATTTGCTGTCTATACGACAGATAACGTTTAAGGATGTCACAAAATGGTCCCGGGAAGCCCAATAAATTTAATTTGTTCAACCGAATGTCGCGATTAACTGTCCCAAGACTTTGCTGTTATCCAGGAATAACGCAATGCTAATCAAGTTTTGGTAGAACGCGGGAAAAAAATTTTATCAGAAAAAGATTCTAGAAGCAATGTTGTGCCTTTGCCAGAGACAACACTAAACTGATGGGAGGACAGAATCGGGAAATTGTCAATGAAGGAAAGCAGTACTTCGAAGAGAAATTTTTCTAACAGTTGGGACAGTATAGGAGTATAAGGAAAATCGATATAGGCCTGTAGTTTTTAATTACATCCTTCTTTCTCTCCTTCAACAACAACAACGACGACGATGACAACAATAATAATAATGACAATAATAATAATAATCGTACCTATTACAATTATTAAAAGTATTACAAAACCAGGCTGTTAGAATAAATACATTTAGTTTTAACCATTTCAATTCCAAACAGTTATTACATAACTATAGCATTCTAACTGTGGACGAACTTGTTAATATTAGTCTTGGTACGTTTTTATACCGATAACTAGATAACGCTCACCGCAACAATCTGATACCCCAATCTTGTCTAATGAATACCAATCTTACGCGATTTGCACTAAACAATAGTTTTATTCTTCCCAAGGTACGCACAAATTATGGTAAGCAGAATATCCATTTTTCGTCCGTTTCCCTCTGGAACACACTACCTCCTACTATTATGTCATGTAAATCATTTCAATTTAAACGAGAACTAAAAGACCACATTTTATCATCTGCAACCACTTAGTTAAGTCTTTTCTTTTCCTTTTCTCCTTTCCAAATGTACATTTGGTTACGCTACACAAATAAAAGTTTGTTAGGTCGTGTATCATTATCCATTTGCTTTCATAATGGCGTTATAGTTATGTAATTAATCGAATGTAATAATAATTATTATGCTTTTTACTAGCACGTCTGCAGCTGATTTGTATTAGTACTGTCAAACCTAAACCAATACTACGTTTGCCATTTTTTTACTATTTTACATTATTTGTTGCAACTGTTTATATTTTTTACTGATACGCTGTGCAGGAGGTTCCATTACAGTCTGTGGCCTCGGGACCACCTCCTGTATAATATTCCCTTGCACTGTATCTTGTCTATTAATAATAAATTCTAACAGCCAACAACAACAACAACAACAACAACAACAACAACAACAACAACAACAACAACAATAATAATAATAATAATAATAATAATAATAGTGATGAACTATGTCGGCAGTTTTTCCCTCAGCCCTGACAGCCCATCGGTTGAGTGTGTGGCGCTGCCTTTTCTCACCGGCGGCGCACCCGTGCACACCACGCATGCGCACAGGTCGATATTCCGCGGTTCCTCGGAATCCCCACTTGAATTCCAGCGGCTCAGCCGCGACACACAGGCAGGCGCAGGGGCTTCGCCGATGACGTCAGGTGCGGTCTACACCGCGGACGGGCCGACGAGGCACCGGCGGCTTCCGAGAGCGGATTACGGGCTCTTCTCGGGAAGACCGCGCCCCGAGCGCGATGCGGGCGTCGTGCGCCGCCGGCACTCGCGTTGCGCCTTCGCGGATCCGCATTAGTTTCGGTCGCCCGAGAAGTCGCTTCTTGCCCGAATTTTGGTCGTCTGATTTACTACGTGAAACGACAGCTACTTCCGTGGTGATCGACAATTATGCTACCGATGATCCATTTCATAAACCAAATGCATTTAATCAGTATTTCCAGTCCGTTTTTACTCGTGACAGCAACGTCATCCAACTAGACACCATTACTCGCAGTGACGTGCCCATTAATTACATTAACGTTACCGAAGAAGGTGTTTTGAACTTAATATTGAAACACGATATTAAAAAGTCTGCTGGGCCTGACGGCATTCCGAACTTGTATTGGTACGATACTCATCATGGAACTGTCGTTACCTTATTCTCATATTTCGCGAGTCCCTGGCGTCCTGTACAGCAGTACGCTCATCCTGGAAATGGCTCGAATTCTTTTCCGGCGAGACCGGCGACATGCGCATTATATCTAATTATAGAAGCCTTACTTTAACTTCTCACTCGTGTAAAATGTTAAAGCACATTATTTACAAGACATTGTGGAATACCTTGATTCATATAAATTGCTAACTAATGTCCAGCACAGCTTCAGACGCGGATTCAGTACATTAACACAGTTAAGTGAATTTACGCATGGCATTCCTATTTATCTCGACGCGGGTAACAAAATTGACGCAATCTTCACTTAATTTTCAAAGACATTCGACACAGTGATTCATTCAAAATTGACGTATAAACTTCACGCCATCCTTAACAACCCCCGCCTCCTCAGCTGGATTTCCAGTTACCCATAGATCCCAATTTGTGTACTTTAACCGAGCTAATTCCAGTGTAAGTGTCCCCAGGAGTGACACGAGGTTCCGTGTTGGGTCCGTTACTTTTCTCGATCTTTATAAATGATTTGTCTCGTCACATAGCCTCAATTGTACGTTTATATGCTGATGACTGCGTATTATATCATAAAATTTGCTGCTTTTATGACAATTTACAGCTTTAAAAATCGCTTTCTAATTTTATCTCTTGGTGCGTTACCTGGCGAATGACAATTAACATCCATAAAACCGTCGTTATGACTTTCACTAATAAAACGCCTTCTGTTTTTACTTACAAAATGAGTAATACCACCATTCCGAGCGTTAGTGAATGTAAATATCTTGGTCTTGTTTTCACACGTCTTGGTCCCAACACATAGATTTAATCACCTCAAAGGCACTGAAAAAGTTAGGCTATCTGTGCCGCACAGCCCCAAGGGGCATTAAACTACTGACGTATAAATCACTAGTCCACCCGCTACTAGAATACGCTTCTCCAGTCTGGAATCCGCACAAACAACGCGACACTAACCGAATCGAGGCCACCCAAAAGATAAAGCGATTCGCTTCATGTGCCACAGGTTCGAATAGGGATCTCTCACCTTCCACAGCGTTTTCATCTCCGGGCTCGCAAGCGCTCTCAGATCGCCGACGCGCGTAATCACTAAAATTTGGGCATTGCATTATTAACTCCTGTTCTTGAACGTGCTTTAACGTGCACCTAAATCGAAGTACACTGGCGTCAAATTAAATAAACGGCCGTTGCACTCGGGATCGAACCCGCGATCTCCAGATCGGCCCCACGAAGCCTGGGCTGCTATACTACTGAGCCTGAACTGATCCAGGGTTTCTCTTTGGCATCCCCTTAAGCGTCCTTCGAGCCTTTTATTTCAATTTCTACGCGCATACAAACTGGGGATGGTGAGAAAAATGCAGCGACTGATAAAAATGCCTAGTGATGACGTGAGCGAAACTAGAGGCCTTTCACCGGAGCTCAGTACGAGGTCGTCGTAAAACATTTGTTCGCTTGAAAGAGAAAAAAGCGTTTTATTAAGGTAAACTCTACTTATGCGAACGACCTCATTAGTATTCAAAAGGCGGCCTCCATTAACGTGATATTGGAGTTCCGCACTTTTTCTCGCAATCAAGGGCAGCCAGATAGTGTGAATTGTTAATTGCGCCCTTTTGCGGCTGCCTACATTTTCGTGAGCATGCGCTGACAGAATACATCAGTGATTCATCGAAGCCTTTTTTCGATGGCGCCAGTCACGTTATTGAATCAGCGTTAATTTTCTTCCCTGTAGTTCTTTTTTACTCCATTCCTTAATAATCGATTCTTGAATCATTTTTTTCGCTTGCTAAGTGCATAGTTTAAAGAAAAGGAAAAAAAACGTTACGTGTTTCCGGCGTTAGGTGAATACACGAATCTTATCGAAATTAAGAAAGTGAGACAGAAATGGTTAAAAAAGAACAAACGCACTTTGGAATGTCAAAGGCCCATTATATATGACGACGATCTGCCCGTGTTTCTCCCAGACCCATGACGCATGTAGGTGGTCGTCAGACAAACGTGCCCAATCTACTTCGAAAGAGCAAATAGAACGATCGTCCTTGCAAACTTTGCGTCAGCGCAGAGCGCTAGACACGAACGAAACACAAAGAGGATATTCAGGTTGTTTTATGCAAACTAAATACCACCAAGAAGTTTATTGAAGAGGGATAAATGAGATACGAAAAGCAAGGAGGTTAACCGAAAGGTAGATATCCAGTTTGCATCCCTGAACTGGGGAAAGGGTAACGGGAGACAGAAATATGAAGAAAACTGCCCACACTGCAGAAAGAGAGGGAGATTAACACACACACACACACACACACACACACACACACACACACACACACACACACACACACACACACACACACACACACACACACACACACACACACACACATACACACACACACACACACACACACACACACACACACACACACACACACACACACACACACACACACACACACACACACGCACACACACACGCGCACACACAAACACACACACACACAACACACACACACACACAACACACACACACACACACACACACCTTCGTCGCCTTTTGGTGTAAAGACCGCATCAGTAGGCGCTCCAAGGTCGTCTGCTGAGAAAGAGGCCGGTCGTCGAGGCGTGCCAACTACGACACGAGCTACTGTCTCTGGGAGCTGTAGCAAGGAGAATGACAGAGGGTATGTTTCATTGTTTCCTCGCTACCGCAACTATCGCAGGTAACACTGTCAGCCATTCTGATGCGGCTAGCAAGAGCGTTTGTAAAAGATACACCAAACCACAGTCGACAGGGAACAGTTGTCTCGATTAGGCATAGTCCACATGGAATGCGCAGTCGGAGGGATGGGTCAAGGCAGTGCAGTCGAGTATGCCGAAAACCTGGCGTGTGGCACATGGGTCGTGTGCCATCACGCGCGGGTATGCGAAGCTTTGTTGCTCCATCGGTTCTTGATAGCGGGATGGATTGCATCTTCGTGAGTCCTCCTTGCAGCTTCATTGGAATGTTTGTTGCCCATGATGCCGCAGTGTTCTAGGAGCCACTGAAAAGTGAATTTTATGGAAGGAAGTGAAATTAGTTCTGTAGGAGGCCGCAAGACGGAGGAAGGTTCACGAAAGAGAAAATTGTTTCCTTCTCTCTGTGCGAGCGTATCCGACTGTTTATTGCTTCCTTTCTACAGCGGAGCTGTATGTGGTTATAAGGTACCCGAGAATCTTCGTGTGAGCACACAAGAACTATCATGATCAGTGGATCATACCCTCGTAAGCTAGCATACCCCCGTAAGGCAGAAGCTACGATCACCCAGCAAAGTCAGGCGAACAGTGCTTACATTTGTGGGGTCTTCGGGTCTCACAGGAGTACCGACCACCGCGGTTTGGAGCTTAGCGAGCCACAGAGTCGCGTCAGCCTCTAGCGCGCCGCTGCGCGCGAGCTCAGGCCACAAGGGGCTACCGAGCGACCAACGCAAGAACACAGTATTGCCCTTAGTTGACGGAAACCGTTTATGGACTCCGGCGGCACCCGACACTGCACAAACGCCCGGTCCAGGGGCGGCGGGGAACCAAAGGGGTCCCGCACCAAGGGCGATGATACAGACAGGGGTGCCTATAGCTCGTCGCTGCGAGAGCGCAGGCTCAAGCTGGGACACGCCGCTAGGATTAGTCCCGGCGGCTATGCTACTCGCTCTCGCGATAGCGAATGGGCTAACTCGCGAGACCTCGGGCAATCTCCTTGGGCATCCGATGAGTGCGGCTCGGCGTGGTACGACCTCGCGCGAGCAGTATAGGCAGGCACCCGTTCTTCGGCTTAGCGTCGGGACAGGATCAGCCCGAGGTACGCGCTTCTCACATGGGCAAAGGCACCGTGCTTGAGCTCAAGTTCCAGTCACAAAAGTGTCGGCGGACGAGTGGAAGCATGTACGCAACCGGCGCAGTCCCAAGGGAGATGAGACACGCTTCCGCCACAGCCGTCAGCGGCCGCCTCGTCAGCGCTCCCGCCCTCACCGCGCACCATCGCGAGTGGAGAGCCACCGCTGACAACCGGTTGGGAGCGACAAGGGGGTGAAGCGTAGGGATGGCAGAAAAGGTGAGTGCGCCCACGCAATTTCGCCGGCGAATTCTCTAGTCCCCACACATTCTTTCTAATTACCCATAAAACATACAGAACAGCATGCCGAAAACTGTCATCATAAATGGCTCATATGCCCCCGTAAGCAAGCAAAAAAATGCAGTGGCTCATAGCCCCCTAAGGTTTATGACTAATCACTTTGCGTGGGTTATAGTTGCGATGACATTACCCCTGTGGTCGTTGTCGGTGATTTCAATGTGGATGTGTCGGGACCGAAAAGGGAGTGGTTTACGCGTTTCGTGTTGCAGACATATCGCTTGCGATGCCACACCGATCCAGCCCAACCGACCAGCCAGCAGCGTACGTGCATCGAATTGACATTACCAATGAATGTGTTTGCAGCTGCGATTATGCCAATCAGTGCATATCACAGCGACCACAAAGCGATTGTGACCGTCATTATTAAGTGACAATGAGTGATGCAATGAAGTATTTACCACAGGTTTTCTTACCACGATGTTTACAGCTCCGCTTGTCATCCACCTTCGCAGGGCAGAACGGCTTTGATTTTTTTTATATCTCCGTATAACTGCTTTATTAAGCTAGTTGGCCAGGTTTTTGTCTGGTTACGTAACTACATTTTTGCTTTCTTCAATACCTTGGCGCTCTGTGGCCATATATCTATCCCTTGCGCGCCATTAAACAATATAAATCATCAGTACGTCTTCGCACGTATTGTCGATATCCGTATCCGACGTATGATATTCATATTCGACGTATCCCGACACTATGCTGAATAAGCAATTTATATTCAAAATATGCTTCTAAACCCAAAAAAGCGTGTAAGATTGGACTTGTTGGTAAAACTTGCTTTAACGTTGGGTTAACAGCACAAAGACACTAGAAGGGACAGAAGAGAGAACAGAGCGCTGAAACTTAACATTTATTTTCATATGTGTTTAATATTTCAAAGTGGCACGAATATTGTACTTACGAAAGAAATGGTGTTTGAACTGCGTGATTAGTAAAATGATCAGGCAAGCTGACAACGTCCACTCAAGATATGAAGGGACGTAAGTACAAGGCTCTGACGTAACAGATCTTCAACTGGTCGCGCACTTGCACGCACCGTCCAGACATTTTGCAAGAAATGCGATTACGTATTTAAGATTTTTCGATGACGACGGTCTGCAATTGCTGCATTAAGGGACTCAAGAAATTGCTGATCAAGATACAAGGCAGTAGTGGACGCCAGAGCTTGGACGATAATCGCTAATAAAGATCACTTTTCAGTTCGTCGATTTAGAACGCGTCCTGTGAGTGCAGGGTTTAAGGCGGTCAGTGCTACATGCAGGCTCGCTTAGCAGGAATTATGAGACTTCACTAAACCACAGCAGAGACGCGTATGCTGCAACGGGGACGCGCGCTTCGGCCTCTGCGTCAGCGCAACACAGCGAAGAACGTTAGTTTCGCTGGTTGGGGCTTTCCGTCCCAGTGCAACACAGGGCGTTACCAAGGTGTTGTTGACTTGGGCTAGTTAATTAGGATGCGTACAGAATACAACTTGAAAGAGTTCTGTGTCTTTTACGCTGTGTTCGGTGCATATATTTTAACAATGGAATTATGAGAGACTGCGTACATACAGTAAATGCCTTTAAATTTGTTTTGACGTCGTGGGCTTATTTAGAGTTGGCGCGATGCTCGATAGAATAGAAATGAATCGACTATCGGGGCTGTTGGTTCATGATCAATAACTTGTGGCGGAGCGAGAATGGCATAAAATGAGACAGGCACTGTTCGATTGATCGATTGAATAATACTTTATTTGCACATGAAAAAAATGTTTAAAGCAAGACGACACTCTTGAAATACAATTCTTATCATAAATAATAGTCATCATTTTTATTTTTTAGGATAACCCCACGTTATGTATTGCAAAAATAATAAGGTTTCCACCTTGTGTCGCTGAGATATTACGTAATAATTTGTAGCTTCCGTCGTACTGTCTGAAACCAAAGTTGGAAATTTTGTTTTCATTTTATCATAAACATAATTGTTTACACCAGTGCCGTATCTAATTATTATTTATTTTTTCCCATCATTATAATATTTCCCAAAAACACAATACTTTGATATAGATTTAGCTCTGAGTTTTCACCAAAGGGCACCACAATAATTGCATGCGTTTGTTTACTTTAACAATGACAAGTACCAACGCTCATGGAGCAACGCCTTGCATTTTCCACTATGCATTATCACTTTTATGTCAGCAGCAGCCTGGTGGTGCAGTTTATAACGCAAGAGTGGCGGAAGCAATGATTTGCAGACAGCAGGCAAGTGCACTATACAAGCCCGTGACTCAGAAGCTACAAGTCTCATTGGCTGTGCGTATAAATTGCAAGTACAACCAGGCGAGGAAAAGCTTCAGGGAAGGCCCTGTTACAAGTCTGGGGCGTTTTATCTCTCCGGCATATTTCTCACTTGCGAATATCGCAATTTATATTCTGTCTTCTTATTTTTGTCGAAATCTGAGTTTGTTCCTTTTTTGTAATGCGCCAACATTTATAAAGTTCCACTCAATCGAGGCTTTTCTCTTCAAACTTTCTACTCTTAAGACGGTTGCACCCTTTGGGGTGTACATTTGTCCCACAGTAATAATCGTCATCTGCCTTGCTTACATTTCCTTTCTTGAAAACTCAGCGATCGCTACTTTCCTGTCGAGAATGGTGTGTCCCACTGATAACGAGCAATCCGTTCGTGGCTGGGAAGGGCTCGCAGCGTTAAAGAAAGGAAACGTGGGCAAGACAGATGACGCGATTATTGTGGTGGGACAAGATAAGCCCCAAAGGGTGCAATATTTTAAGAGTGTAGGCTGAGGTAATGCACAATAGGGCGTGCGATGAATTAGGAATATTAAAATCAAGCAAGAATGTTTCATACGATGGCCCGTTATCTCAAAACCTAGCCTCGCAAAAAGCCAGTTTCTTTGTGTGTGCTCGGTCTTATCTTATTATGTGCTCGGTCATCAGTACTTATTAAATACTCTTTATTCTATTCATTGCACATCACAACGTTATATGTAATTAAACGGCAAATGATCGTAAGATGAAGCAATTTTAATTAGTTATAGCTGTTGGAGTACCTGAGAGGCAAATTTACCACTTGTTAACAAAAAAGTACGGAGTTCAAAAATTACAAAATTTTTTTTCAGGTTTAAACCCGTAGATAACGTTAAAATTGTCTCGATAACAAGGGGCACCAGTAACAAAAATTTTAATTATTAAAATAACATTTTTTGTTTGAAGTGTGTCGAAAAGAGGAGCGGGAGGTGTGCAGGTACTACGGGGAGAGGGACTCGCAAACTGATGCATACGCAACCCTGTGCCCCCACGTAATTCACCGAGCGCTGTATGAACCTCGTTGCACGCCGCTAGTTATCGATGCTCGGTGAAGGAGCATTTTTTTTTTGCATTCCGCCTCACATCGGGAGTGCGGCCGCCGTGGACGTAAACCGAACCGGTGACGTCGAGGTCAGCGGGCCATCACGCAGCCGATAGAGCAAGAGAGAGAGGCGTAGTGCTAAACAGTGCGGCCGAAGCCCGCAAGGCGGAGGGAAAGGGAAAGCTCTGTCGTCAACCCGACAGAAGCCACAAAGGATGCCATATATTCGCGTACTCTTCGAGTAGTTGATTGGTTCGCCTTCGCTGTGCGATCTCCGAGCCCCCTGGTTAGTTCGGATGGTACAAAGCGACCGTGCGATGTGTTTCTTTTTCTCTCCAAAATATGTGGGAGACAGTTGTCGCTTCAAGACACCGTATTAAAGACATTTATCTTACTCATTTACTGACTGTGACATTCCTTAACGTTTACGGTTGTTAATATTTTGTCATTGTAAAAATGATCACGCACTCATCGCTTCTTTATATATTTATTTATTTATTTATTTATTTATTTACATATTTACTTACATATATGTACATCCACTCGTTTATTTTTAATTGCAATTTATACATCTGTAATAATTTTGGTGTGTAATACATAACTTTTGCTTACCAGAAGAAACAAGCAACATAAAAAAAAAGAAAAGTTACGCATGTATTTTTATACATGTACCAACGTTTTCGCAACGGCACGACAGTATATGTGGGTAACAGAACAGACAACAATGCAAGAAAGGCGCACCTACAAAAAAGAAAGAAAAACCCACAATGCGCAAGCACATTGCTGACGTAAATCAAAGACCGGTCAACAGTGGCATGGGCAGATACAAAACTATGCAGATCAGACGGACGTGTTGAAATCTGTAGAGCGAAGCCTCCGTGAAGCGGGTATTTAAATGCTATAAAGCTAAGTTCGAAGCGCGCATGCAGTTGTCCAAGTTGTGCTCATGCGTCAATACTCGATGAGCTGCGCTGTTCGCAAGCTGTGCCGAAGTGCGAGCACCGTCTCTGGCGGACGTCAACGCAGCGACCTCGCGAGGGCGACGCATGACGTTTGTCGAGGGGAGAGTGTTCGCGAGGAGCGCATGCATATTTGAATGCTCTTGACGATAGCATACCGTCGCAATGACATGCATGTCCATTGCGTGGAACTGGCCAATAATGGGCAGATGCCCCGTGGCTGCTGGTCGGGGGACCCACGACTTGGACAGTCCGAAAACAATAAAGAAAGGCCAACAATCGCCGTCGAATAGCGTGTGTTATGCCATTAAGATGTGCGTGTTATTTATAAATAACATTTCACTATATGTACAGATGTCATGCCGTAAGTGAATGTTCTAATACGCAGAGAACAGGTACTCTGACTGATTCGGTCGGTTAAGGCTTCGTGCTCTATAGAGGCAGCGTCCCGCGAGATATGGACACAGCCACGTGTAAGGCCTAGGGGATTCAAGTTAAAATTAACTGCAGATAATAGAAATGTAATAAATTTGTGCACATACAATCCAGAGGTTTAAGCATCGTGGGCGGGACCTCCTACGCTGGTAAAATAAGTAAAATCCAATGCGGAGATAGAATGAGAGAGAAATGCAAGGACAGGGAGGTTTTCACCAGAGGATATCTCTGGCTGGCTATCCTGTGCGGGGAAAGGGGCAGAAGGTAGTGAAGGGCGAGAGAAAAAGAAGAATGCAGAACTGTCTCTGTGGGCGCTGTCACGCAGTCTGCGAAGCCGTTACATATAGTCCTACACATGCCGTGTCAACGTCCCACTAATACATTCAACGTCACACAATGCACAGTCAAAACTTGTCCCCCTGTACGGTATCTCTCAAATAACGCAGTAGTGCCTTCATAGCGGCTCGCGCTGATGTTCGTGTATAGGCCAGTTTCCAATAATTTCACTTTCCGTGAATGGGCGCCTATCGTGGCTGAAAATTAAGGCAGCTCTTTGCGGGTTGAAACGAGGGCATTCACATAGAAGGTGCGCGATCGTTTCGCTGCGACAGCAGAAGTCACGTGGTCGGCTATTGGCCATTCCCACGATAAGTGAGTAGGCATTTGAAAATGTTACTCCAAGCCACAGGTGGCCTATAGGGTGCAGTCACGTGGTGGGAGGGTCCGACGGGATACGGAGCTGTGAATTAGGGTCCAGGGTAGGAAGGCATGCGCTTGTCACGTCGCATCAAACCACATCACTTTATTTTCCTTAAAGGCCTATTTTGGGATGTTACATGAGGGGTCGGGCTTACAAAATGCAAGCGTTTACAGCGGTCGGAAATGTTGATGGGCAGGTTATGGCAGCGACATGGGGGGGAAGGCCGTTGCAGCAGTCAGTTGCTGCTCGTGAAAAAATGAGTTCATGAAGTTGGTGGTACGAGCTCGTGGACACAAAACTTGAAGAGGGTGGCCGACGCGATGGGATCCGCGTGGTGGGGGTGCGGATGTATGGTTCTTGCCTTAGGTATGAATAAAAGAACTTGTGATACAAGACAAGACTGGCAATGCGGCGGTGAGCAGAAAGGTTACACAAACCTCATTGCAATTTCAGAGCTGGTATGCTAACGGCGTATGAGTATGAAGAGTGAATGAACCTGGTAGCCCGGGTTTTTTACAGCTTCGGTTACATTTGTTAAATACGCTTTGTGAGAGTTCCAGACGGCCGATAAGTATTCCAGTTTAGTTCTGATGAGTGAAATGTAAGCTAGCTTGTAGTCTGACGTGTTGTGGAGCTTCCCACGGGTGAGGTTTTAAGAAACCGAGTGTTTTATTAGCCGATGATATCAGGTTATTCACGTGTAGACGCCAGGATAAATCTTCAGATTCGGTGACACCTAAGTATTTGTAGCACTGGACGAGGTCAACAGGCGAGCCAGAAGCAGTATATTCGAAAACAAAGGGATTGCGATTGCGGTGAAAAGACATGTACTTACATTTATTAGTGTTGAGTGTCATCATCCACTGCAAACACCAGGCTTAGGCTCGTAAAGTCGAACGGATTCCATCGATCCGATATTAGGCCTTTTCTCTCCGGCGTCTCTGGAATGGCAACGCGGATGGTGGCGCAGAGCGCATAAGACAAGGCAAAGGAAATATTACAAAACATGCGGGTAGGACAGCGTCAGAACAGTTTATTAAGCTATAAGACCAGGCAGTGTTCTAAAGTGGACGGGATTATACGCGGATAAAAACAGAAAATGCTTTAATTTTCTCTAGAACATTTCTAAGGTAGTTGCAGATTTCATATGTGACTAAACTATCGCAAAATCAAATTGAGGAAAAAGGCAACGTGTATCCACCATGACCAGTACGGACAATAGGCAATAGCAAGTTATGCATGGTGGGTGGCGGGGCGAATAGAATTAGCATTAAAGAGCAAATGCTGCGAGAAAATATCTCAATTAAAAACGCGATTACAAAAAATTTAGAGGACCTCATGTATATACTGTATACTTCTACAAAAAATGAAGGCAAGACAAATGTATGATATTAATGGATAAGCAAAGAAAGTTTCGCTTTGAAGCGAAATCGCGAGTTTGCCAGAGCAGTGAAACGACAAGTCTCGACCGCGTTCGCCTAAACGCGCGGTGAACGTGCCAGTTCGCATCCCCGTCCGAGGCCAAAGCGATCGAAGCCCTCCTGCAGACTTCTTCATCTTTCCTGACGCACTTCGGCTTCCATCTTTGCTGTATGTATATTTTTTTACCCCGCAGCGTTGCCGACCGGCGCGGTCGCGTCCCGAAGCGTGTATGCCCCATACGTTTAATGCCACCTGCCGTCTGTATACCGTCGATCTTGTTCTGACGTAAGCGGGCAATTAAAAGCATCGGCGGGAGCTGCGTTCAGGGTTCGTGACATTACAGTTGACGTCAGCGCGTCTCTGCATTCTCGTAGTGAGACGAGTGCCACCTGCCGTTCGGATATCGTCCGTTGTTGCAGGCACGCACGTTGGTCGCGAGCGGTGTACGAACTGAACGGCACGCTGACATTCGCGAATATTTTCAGCGCGTGCGACGGAAAGCGGTGACGGAGGGCTTCGCGCGACTACCGAGTCTGGAAAGCGCGCAGCGTCTTCCGGCGAAGAACGACGCGATCGAGCGCGCCGGCACGATTCCACGATTGCAGACGGCACAGTCTTGACACGGAGCTAAACAACCACGAGCGCTAACTTCAACTTATGGAGAAAATTACGACAACCTTTATTTGTGGCCTCGAAGAGTACAGTTGTAAACGGACAAATAAATGTCATTTGTGGAGTAACCTAGTTAATACAGTATGATTAATTAATAACTAGTTTGCTGAACTGAAAACTAGCTGAAAGCAGCTCAAAACTATAGCTACTACGATGTATAATGAATGTTCTTTTTCTGTCGTTTTAAACTTTACGATAGACTTTTCGGCAAGTTTCTTATCCTTAAATCATAATTTCCAGACGTTAGTGCAGCGTAGCGCATGCGATATGATACGCTGGACATGACACCGCGTCAAGCACGCGCGCTGCGCGCAGGGCGTGTCCCACGGGCCCCCGCGTTTGGGTGAACGGCCGCGTGAGTGACCGGCAGCGCGACAACAAGGCGCGCAAAGACGCACACGGGCGTTCGGAGACGCACCGGAGGCCGTGGCTGAGATTTCGTGTTTTGATAATTCGCCGTATTATTGTTTCGTTACCCAGAGAGCACTAATGTCGCTTAATCGCAGAGGCCGTCGAAATGTAGCTTGATGACGCAGTTTGTGGGATCGCTTTCCTTGTTGGCGCGGAGAAACTGGGATTTCTACGCGGTGCGGGAAACAGTATATATATATATATATATATATATATATATATATATATATATATATATATATATATATATATATATATATATATATATTGGCGCAGCGTCTGACCTATGCGCGCAGAATTTTCCTGTGAGACAAGTGGGAATAGCGTCGCTTGTCGCACGCAATTGCTCATCTTGCAGCACCGCCTGTAAAAATCGATAGAGCTTTGTTCGTGCCAGAATACACACAGTCGCTGTAATCTGGCTGCTGTAATGAGCGAGTGCGCCCCACTAATGTTCAAACAGACAATTTATCTGCTAGTGCATAAGTGTTAGCAACAATATAATCATCACGGATGGATTTCCTTCTCTTTCTTCGAAGAGAGAGAGACCACGCAACACGAGGATATGTGTAGTTTGTCATTTGGAAGCGCTGGGCCACCGTTCGTAACCTTCCCCGCCCTCCTCTAATGCAAGAGTGGCAATAAAGTTCGTGCAGACTTGAATAGATAATCTTAGCAGACTTTGAACTCGGACCCTGTAGATGACCTATGATAGCTCGTCGTTCTAAGGTGAGGTGACGCGCAAGCGTAAGTCATGGTTAATAAACTGCCGGCTACCCCAGCATAACACCTCCCCGACTTCAGTATATAGTTATGGCATTGTGCTGCTCAGGAGGCGGATACGACCCGCAGCCGCTGCAGCCGCCTTCGTGTAGGGTCAAAATGCAAAAAAAAAAAAAACGCTCGTGCGCTTAGATTTAGGTGCACGTTCAGGTGGTCGGAGTCGATCCGTGACCCTCTGCTGCGACCTTTGTTATAATCCACTGTGCAGTTTCGGAATGCTAAACCCCACACTTTATTCCGATCGAGGATCCGCATATAGGATGATCCGCGATTTGGCTCAAGGATGATTACAGCGAGTGTGCAAGATACACTGCGGGAAAATGCGAATGCACGCATGCGCTAAGCGTGCGTGAATTGCTGACGGGCTACATGCGTTACTCGGTGCTTGTGACAAAACCTGTACATGACGTACGCGCTGCCACGCGCGTATTATGACGGGAATGATTTCTGAGTCATTCTATAATGCAGACCATAACCGAGGTGGAGGACACAAATAAACGAGCGAACTGTGAGTCCCAGCTGTACGTCAAAGCATCGCTGCAGAACTGATCCGTGTGAGCGCATTATAGGTGTCGTAGAGTGACGCTAATTTGTTACCGACGTGATCTTTGCACATTTGCCCACGTTCACGCTCAGCTGTTTATCGAAAACAGCAGTGCATGCTCAACCACACGTATGCGTCTTTTTTTGTATATTTATGTGCACCAGCGGACGCGCATTATTTTCTTCGCATTCGCTGGCTTCACGTTGTAGCCGTAAGTTTTAAATAGTGGGCTTTAATGCGACTGCATTACGTAGTTTGTTACGAGGGAAGCCGTAGCTTAGCGCCCTCAATTAAATTTTAGGTTATTTAACGTCCACCTTTATAAATATAATTGTACACGACCGTTTTTTGCACTTACGTAATACCAGGGCGGCAGTCGAGCCTGTGACAACAACAACAACAACAACAACAACAACAACAACAACAACAACGTATCCCCCTTGAGTGACCGAGGCGGGTGCACGCCGTCGCCCATGCGTGCGAGGATAACCGTAATAAGGGCCTACTGTGAATGAATTTCACATACGGGCTATCGTTGCGAACAAAAATTAACAGATGAGGTGCATTATAGGGGCGCGTCTCGTAAGTCAACATCCTACATTTCTATGAAGCGACTCCTACTTACTGACTTTTTACACATGTTACATTACGAGAGAGCGCATTTACAAGGGCTACACGATGAGAGCAAACACAATTACTCGTCCTTGTGATCACATCCGTTTGGTTAAGCTGCTTCTAAAATTATGCACGGGGGAAATTCACTTAAATATGTTTAACCAATATGTTAGTTGGGTTACTTGGTGTACCTTGCGCTAAAGAATTGCAAAAGAAAGAAACATTTTTGTAGATAAGAACGTTCTCCGTTTCTATTGCCGCGTTTTACACTATTTGAATAAAGGCATTGTGGCGCAATGCAAATCCGGAAGACAAAGACGACAGGAAGAGCGCTCTTTCTGTCGTCTCCGTTTTTGTTTTATGCCCCTTATGTAATACCCCTACTACGGGGTCTTTAAGAAAATAAAATAAAATAAAATTATAGCTGTGCATCAACTGGACCAGGACAGTACCCCGCCGAAACCATACTGTATTATATTGCCGTTAGTGTTCGCGTTGTTGCTTTGACAGTGTCTTCGTAATGTTGCTGTGTTGTTTTTGCCGTCGCGGGTACATGCAACTTGACTCTTCTTCGAACTCGTTCTCCTGCGCGAATCATGTACATTGCATGGCTGCACGAAAACATGTGTGTAGCTAAACAACCTGTGCACGGTACAAGGAGTAATCAGCTGCATCTTTTAGAGCGCAGCTCTTTGGCGTCCGTTCCTGGGTTTCGCGTCGTCGTCGGCGTCGTCGTCGGCGTCGTCGTCGGCCTCGTAACCAGCTCCGCCCCCCTTTCATCCCCCCAGCGCTAGCAGCGACCGACTGATACCGCTGGATGCCGCTGACGCCGCTAGAGAGTCAAGATAACGTGACTGCATAGAACACCGTCGCCGCCATGCAGAAAGAGGAGGAAAGGGTCCTCCCCCCCCCCCCCCCTGTTCTTGTGTGGCGGATAGCTGGAGTTGACTCACTATCGCCGTCAGCGGCATCAGTCAGTCGCTGCTATCTTTTCCCTCCTCCCTTTATCGTGTTGTCCGCTTGCTGCGCGCGCTTCTGCCCCCATCGTTTGCCGCTGGGTGTACACGCCGCCCCCCTCCGCTTCCGCTTACTGCTGGTTGCTCTCGACGGCGGCGATGAGCCTCCGCTTCGGCGGCGCGAACTGCAGGGTCTTCTCGGCGGCGGCGATGAGCTTCTGCTTCAGCCTCGCTTACTGCTGGTTGCTCTCGACGGCGGCGATGAGCCTCCGCTTCGGCGGCGCGAACGGCAGGGTCTTCTCGGCGGCGGCGCTTAGCCTCTGCTTCCCCCACGGCTGTGACAACCTCGCGAGGCACTTGTATAGATCTCGTCTTTGAGAATCAAGCATTGGTGTACCAAGTCGAACATATATCAGTCTATTTCTCCGACCACAAAGCTTCCTTCATGACTGTCAAGAACTGTTAGTGGAGTCTTTGTTAAAGGAATACGTGTGAAAAATTAAAAAAAAATTATGTGATAGCGCATACATGTGTTGCTCGATTTCTTTGCCTCAATCTATCCAAAAGGTGAAACAGCTTATTTGCTGCGCTCAAATTTCGCATTAGGAAGTAACGTAATCGTCGGTAATTTCTTGTGTCACGTAACTGAAAAAAATAAAGAAAGAAAGAAAGAAGGAAAGGAGCTACAGCTTGAAGGGATACAAGGACGAAATCACATAGACGTCGGTATGCAAGCGGTGAGCTTTCAACTTGGGAAACCTTGTCGGTGTCGTTGTCTGAGAAAGAATGAACATTTCTGAATACCTCTTCGGGGCATCACACTTTGATTCTATTATTTGTTTTTACTGCTTTTCCGATTTTGCAATGACGTCTGCTCTAGTATTGCATGCGCTCGGGTTCAGGGGTGGCATGCTGTTTATTTTGCTTTTTGCGCCGGTGGTTCCGACTGCATTTTGTCAACGTTTCATTCCAGGTTGTTGCACTCATATCACTGAACACTCACATGATTTGTGTGCGCGTATAAGATGCATTATTTCACAGTGAACTTATCCGAGCTCCGAGTTCGACGCTGTAAACACTGTGATCAGATTATTTGGCGCGGACGCAAGGTTACATGTAGCTCAAAAGCAGACAATACCAGGCACAGGCTGCACGCGTGCCCTCTGTCTCTTATTTTCCAGTTTGTTTTGTTATCGCGTTTGTGCTGTCTGTCTCTTTATAATTGTTTCGGTTTCCGCTATGTTCTTTTAAGGCAGAATAAGTTATCGAAAATGCCCTAGGTCGCTGAAACAAACATGTAAACAAAGGTGTCGAAATCCACTTCTCTGCGGGGGCTCCCTCCGTGCAACGAAAGCCATTCTCGAAGACCACGCTTTTGCTTATCTGCAGGCGCCGAAGCGATTGCTAGAGCCGGAAACACGTCGCAGTCGCCACGTTTTGGGCGTCATTTATACTTGCACTTACAAACCAGTTTCGGTTTCGATATTGGAGGGGTGTATTAGTCATGATGGCCATGATACATTGGTTCGCTCCGTTCCTGCGATCTATGCGGTTGCAACACGCGAGCGCGGTGTGAACAGCAAGCGCGCAGAATTTGTGTCTTTTTTTTTTTATGAACAACGTCATCACACTCAGCCGTCCCCGCCCATCTCACTGCTGCTACACGACGTCCGCCAATATTGTTCTGTGTCATGACGTGACGATAATACTAATTACGACAGGCCGGTATTTCGACACCAACTTTTGTATCAAATCAGTATACCTTATATGGCGCTTCCCAATCTTCATGTATAGTTGCTATGCGTGATCATTTTACGGGTGAGAAACGTGCGGTAGTTTCTGTAACTTGTGTGTCAGAGTCGAAATATTAATTTTATGCTTTGTTAGTGATTGCAAATGAGATATAGAGTAAAAGAATGCGCTACCTTTGGTAACTGGGAACTGAAGCCGTAACCATCGTACGTTGCGTGTATGGTATATTCTACCAAATGAGCACGCTAATCTAAACTGCTGTGGGTTCGGTTGGCAACAGTGTCGCGCCGCCTTTTGTTTTTCTTTCTTTCACTTCGTCTCCAAGCGAAGTAAAAGCAGATAAACGCTTCACTTCTCTTACGTCGTCAGCCCCAGAGGTCAGTCGCCGGGGCGGCTTTGAGCTGCTAAGCACGAGGTCGCGGGACGCACACCGTGCGGCGGCCACGTTTCCGTGACCGCGAAATGCAAAGACGCCCGCGTATATACTGTGCATGCGGGTGCACGTTTGAGAACCCCTGTGGTGGTCCAAATTATTGCGGACTCCCACACTACGACGCGCCTCATAATTAGGTCGTGGTTTTGGTGCGTAAAACCCCGCAATTTAATTTGATCTCCTTTTCTCTTCGTATGGTCTCGGTTTCATTGGCATATCGGCTTCTTTAATAACTTTTGATAACCATGCGTTTGACGAAACGACACGTTAGCTCCGTCGCTATGGCGTTGCGCTGCTGAGGGTGCGGGTTCGACTGCCGCTTTCTGCGGCCCATTTCTGATAGGGGCGAAGTCACAAAGAAGAAAAACAAAGGAAGCTCGTGCTTTGGATGCATGCTCGTCAAAATTCATCCGGAGCTCATGCGCTGCTGTGTCTCGGAGAAGCCGAACCCGACGGTTCGCGCGTAATCGACGCTTGGCAAACTGAACGAGCACGAGGAGACAGGCACCGGCCGAGCTCAACTGTTCGAGCAAGTCGCTGGGCCAGACGTCGACGTAGTGGAAGACGAGGATGATTTTTATTCGACGTCTGTAGAGAGAATAATTGTGAGGTGGACGTGCACACAGAACGAAATGCGACGTGAATGACACTGGTAAGGTTGACTGTTATTCGCGGATTGCACGTCTGCGGCACGACGAAAATTGGCACGGAAGCACGGGCTCTCGCGCGCGCGCGGCTATCTAGCAAGGCAGCAGCAGTTACAGTCCTGGGCGGTCCGCAAAGAAAATTCGGTAAGCTGGCAATGGCGACACAGTGGTATATAAGGTCCACACTGCTGTTTCCCAATGCGAGCGCAGATGAGAGAAGTGAAACAGTTTCCTCGGGAAACGACGGCGCAACAGCCCGCAACAAAGTGCACGGCGCGCGTATTCTCCGCTTCGGCGCGCCGCTGCTGGCAACCGAGACGCAATGGCATCTGGGCCGCACACGTGGCACCGACCCATCCACTCTGTTCCTGGCACGACTGGTTTCGCCCCGCGTTGCGGCGGAAGAGAGCGGGGGCTCGCCGTCTATTTCGGGAAGCGAACGACGAACGCGCAGACCGACACGAGTGCGTCGGCGAGTTGACGCGCGGCTCGCGGCAGCTTTGGCCGCGTTTGTCGCGGCGCCTTACCGCGAACGCCGCTGTTCCACGCGGTCCCTTGACGTCGGAGAGAGCGCCGAGCCGTCTCCGCTGCGCCTTCGCTACACGGCTGGAATTCCGCGCAGCATTGCGCAAGCCGGGGCTGTGGCGCTCTGCTGCGGAAGCCGCCACCGACTGGTGCGGCGCCCAAAGGCGTCCGGCGATTCTGCCGCACGCCGTTGAAGCACCCCGAAAATATTCCCAACCTGTCACTGCGGAGTCTCCTGAGGTTCCGGTGTTTCATGAAGGTGCTAAATAAATAAATAAATAAATAAATAGATAAATAAATAAATAAATAAATAACCAGTCACTGCGTCCGCCCGTATTCTCATCTGTGATTAGCAGGCACTGAGCAGATGGTGCTGCGAGATGTGTTATGTGAGGCTAAGACCAGCTGTCTAACTCCATTTCGACAGGGGGCGAAATGCGAAAACACCCGTGTACTTAGATTTGGGTGGACGTAAAAGAACCCCAGGTGGTCCACATTTCCTGATTCCCCCACTACGGCGTGCCTCATATTCAGATCGTGGCTTCGGCACGTAAAATCCCATAATTTAATTTTTATCGAACGCAGAAGGAAGGCAAAGTGAATTTTAAAACGTTTCTTGCGCCCGAATGCCCGAGTGGATACAGTACGCCTCCTTTCCCCCTCACCGTCCTCCCTACTTGAACCCCCGTAGAACAACACTCCGTAACGATGCACGGAATAATGAATGCTGAGTACGCAACATAGACTGCTCATCGGCGCGGTGATTTGTCTCTCTCGTCGCCTGCGCAGCCGTGAACTTGAGCGAGCGAGCGTGTAGTACGCGCGAGAAGCAGAGGAAGCGTCGATGCTGCGCGGGTGGAACGCCTCTTTGGATTCCGGGTGCGGGCGCCCGCGTCGCCAAGGGGGAACAGATGGAACGCCGTCGGGGTCGGCGCTCTGCGAGGTGCGTATAATATAGGATGAGCAGTCTGGTCAGGAAAAAACGAAAAAGAACATTTTGCGCGCGAAGGTGGGTTGGCTGCATATAATGTTTCAGGCTTAAATCTTGACATGAAACTCTCTGGGTCGCAGACCAAGTCAGACATTCCAATTTTCCGGCTAATGCTCAAACAAATTGTTCAAAAAGCACTTGACCGCCTGTAAATCTGGAGCGCATTAAACGTATTAGAAATTAACAAAACTAAAATTATCATTTCGTTCAGCCCCGACAAGCAGTCTCCGTGTTTACTACCGCATTTACACTTGGTGGGTCTACCATCGAAGTTGTCGATTCGGTTAAAACAGTCGGTGTGCATTTCCTCCGTAATATATGTCATGATGTATTCGAGTCATTAATGTTATTACACGAACATCAAAACGTTTGGATATGCTTACTAACTTCAAGTTCTTACCAACAGCAGTAAAGCTATACACATATATAATACATTATTCTTATCGCATATTAATCCCTGTTTTATTGTTTGGGGCGAAACAAAACCAGCCAATCTAAACAAGATACATGTACTGTAAGAGAAACCTGCCCGTCACAAAGCTAACCTCCAACGAGATGCGAACTCAACCGCGAACTTTAAAGAAAGAGAACAAAATATCCTTTGAAGTCGACTATACTGCGGAATGTTCCATTCTCTCTCACTACTTAAGGAGACGAAATGATTCGGCACTGTCTTCCAGTTTTACTGTACCAACTACATGCAGTAAAATGGAATTTGAAAATCTAAACTACACTGATATAAAAAGAATTCTTTTTCCCTCTTGATTGATCGTGTACATACTGAAATTAGATATGTTACTTCATCTTCTTTTCGTTCTTTTTCTCTTTTTGTTGGAATTACTGCGATTTACTCCTACGCGTGTAATTGTCTGTATATAATGCATTTTTCTGCATTTCTGCTTTCTGTAGTGCAAAGCTGGTGTGATTAAATATCCGCGTGATTAAATTGTTCTAAACAATTTATCAAATGAGCTGTGTTTTCTTGTTACCCCTCTGATTGCGTGTTGTGCCATTTATAAGTTCAAACTGCTGCTTTCTGTATCCGAACCAAAATGTAAAGGGTGGTCCGAACGCCTGTCAAACGAAGTTATCTTGCTTTTTGCTCGAGCCTCCCTCTAATTTATTGAACGGAGAAACAAGGTTGTCCTTGCGCTCTCGTCCTTTTTCGCAACTGCTCGGCATTCGCGTACATCTGTAGCAGTTGCGGGTAACGTGCGCGCGCATTTGTATGTTTTTAAATTTCGCAACCAATGTGCGAACCACGGAGTGGACACACGGAAAGACGGAAAGGCACGGCGTGCGCGCGCCGTGTCCCAGCTTCGGCATTTGCATTTCGCCTTTTGTGCCACGTGTCTTTCCCAGTGATCATCACCACCACCACCACCACCACCACCACCACCACCACCACCACCACCACCACCACCACCACCACCATATTTTATGTCCACTGCAGGACGAAGGCCTCTCGCTGCGACCTCCAATTACCCCTGTCCTGCGCCAACCGATTCCAATATAGCACCTGCGAATTTCCTGATTTCATCGTTCCACACAATCTTCTGCCGTCCTCGACTGCGCTTCCCTTCTCTCGGTACCCATTCTGTAACCCTAATGGTCCACTGGTTATCTAACCTACGCATTACATGACCAGCCCAGCTCTATTTCTTTCTCTTAATGTCAATTTGAATATCGGCTATACCCGTTTGTTCTCTGATCCACACCGCTCTCTTCCTGTCTCTTAACGTTACGCGTAGCATTCTTCGCTCCATTGCTATTTGTGCGGTCCTTACTTTGTTCTCAAGCTTCTTTGTCACTCTCCAAGTTTCTGCCCCATATGTCAGCACCGGTAAAATGCATTGATTGTAGGCCTTCTTTTTCAACGATAATGGTAAGTTTCCAGTCAGGAGCTGACAATGCATCTGCCAAATGCGCTCCAACCCATTTTTATTCTTCTGTGAATTTCCTTCTCGTGACTGACCTATAGGTAAACGTACTCCTTCACTGACACTAGAGGCTGACTGGCGGTCCTGAACTCTTGTTCCCTTCGTCGGCTATTCATGATTGTCTTTGTCTTCTGCATATTAATCTTTTACCCCACTCTTACGCTCTCTCTGTTAAGGTCCTCAATCATTTATTGGAACTTGTCCCCGGTGTTGCTGAACAGGACAATGTCATCTGCAAATCGAACACTGCTGAGATATTTGCCATTGATCCTTACTTCTAAGCCTTCCCAGTTTAATAGCTTGAAAACTTCTTCCAAGCACGCAATGAATAGCATTCCAGAGATTGCGTCTCCTTGTCTGACCCCTTTCGTTATAAGTAACTTCCTACTTTTCTTGTGTAGAATTAAGGTAGTTGTGGCATCTCTGTAGATATTTTCCAAGGTATTTACGTAAGCGGTCTGTACTCCTTGATTACGTAATGCCTCTATGACTGCTGGTAACTCTACTGAATGAAATGCCTTTTCGTAATCTATGAAAGCCATATATAGAGGCTGATTGTACTCCGAGAATTTCTCGATTACCTGATTAATTAACCAGCTTTAACTATTAGTCCACCCATCGCGGTGGCTCATTGACTATGGTGGTTAGCACGAGGCCGTGGGTTCGACTCCGTGTGGCGGTGGAAGTTTGCTTACGCAGACTCAAGGTACGCGATAAAAAAAAAAAAGCGCAAGTGTCAGAAATTCACTCGGAGCCTTGCACTACGCCGTGTGTCGCCGTCGTTGTTAATTTAGCGGCAGTAACTTCCCCAGATGGAGCTTATAGCGTTCCTTTTTTTTTTCAAATTGTCGTCCGTAAAAGTGTACACGCACCGTGCAAAGGCCTCGTTGGAAAAATACGCAAACCCATTTCACGCCTCATTTTATTAGTATCACTTACATATGGGCCCATGACATTAACTGCGTGATGTCCAAGAAATATAATTCCCGACTTGACGAATCGGTGTCAACGTCTGATGGAAAACCCTCGTACGCTAGCCCGGTAAATCAACATTCAGAAATTTTGTCACTGACCGCAAAACAAGCACGTCCTTAATGGTGACCATGTCTGCATGGTCACCATTCGTTCTCTTATGTTCTGCACAGAAGAACATATATATCTTCACGCTTTTTTGATACATCCGCGCGTATTTCAAACGTAAAATTGTGCCCAGAGGTTGCTCACTATCTCAAACTGCGCTTTTACGTAGTCAAAATTTTGCTGCAGTTGAGCTCGTTTAAGCGCCAACCCACCAGTGTTTCGTTTAGCACATCGTTTCGCTATAAAACTACTCAAGCTTGCTCCTGTAAAAGAAATGTGCGCAGAAACGAACTCCGAGACAGAGTGATGATGTTGTAGAAGTTGACATTCATGACTCATGCCGACATAAAGCGCTCGGTAGACAGCTTGAGCGACCTAGTCACAGCACAGTTGTCAATACTTAAAATGTGACGAATGTCAGATCGCCTATACTTGTGACAATAAGGAAAAGGCTACAGACAATTTACTTGCGTACGTCTTGCCATTAAAGGGAATAAAATATGCTGACGTGCCACCAAGCAGCTTCTATGAATAAAGTGATGAAGTAGACATTTAGTTGTCGTGAGTCATGTTGGAGCAATACGATTCAGTTTGCAGTTTTTTATTGTTTCGAAGTTCGGGGGGGGGGGGGGGGAGGCGTACTTTCAGTTTTCATTTACAGCCAAAAATCTCTTTCTTTTTCGGTGCATATATTCTTATGAACTTTCAGCGACTTACCACTTTTTTCGGCGGGCAATTTTGCGCATCGAGCGTGCTGCTTTAGTATATATAGTATAACCCATGACTGTGTAATCTTCTCTGAAGTTACGTTCTTGAAGCTGTATCCAAGAATTCCTCTTCCTCTGTTGATTCTCTGGAACTTTCTTTGCATCTCCTTGCATCTTGCCTGTATATGTGATGTCTCCCGCGTAACCTGCACCAAAAGCTTTAAAAATATGCGAATGCTCGTAGCTGGACAGAACCAGAGTTATGTTTTCTGCCGTTGCTTCGAGCAAGTCAGACTATTTCTTGTATTTAACGTAATTACCTAATCAGTTATTACGAATTAATCGACTTCATTAAATATTATATTGGATGCAAAAGTGTCAATGAGGAACTTGAGCCACGCGGTACTTTTTCGTATTTCGCCGGATTTTGTTCAGGTTTGGAAAAATCTTTCATGTAACGCGTATTGAATCGAGAATTTTTCATGATGGTCTAGAATTTTTCTTTGACACTCATACTCGGAATATCACATTTGATGAAGTCAAATACTTGATAATAACGAATTATGTAATTAAGCGAAATGAAAAATATAATCTGACGTCAATCGCTCCGCGCGACGGTAAACAGCATTACATTTCTGTGTTGTGACGTACCACGCGTCAATTTGAACTTTATAAAGGAACTCTGCATTAACGCGTTCGGGCCTATATTTACCTCTACATTGATATTGTATCTCTTTTTGTATCTGCTTTAGTCGGCCTATCTTTGTGAGGTATTGTCTCTTTTTTCACTCCTTTGTTAGCTTTATCCTGGCAATTTTTTGCAAGTGCTGTTAACTGTACGCCTAAAAGAGAAGGTGTAGCGGGCATCACTCTTGATGCCAACCAATCCTGCAAACAAATTTATTAATAATGACAAAAGAAGACATTACCTTTCTCCTGTCCAGCTACGTGACACATGTAGATTTTTTTTTAAATTTTGTCACAAGTTACTTGAAACACATAGTAGGCTTTGTACATGAAGGGCATGGAATATCCGTCATGTGTCTGTAAGATCACTGGATAGAGGCCGCTCGCGTCGAACTGAATTCCTTGTTATTTCTCAACGTGGCCTTACAAAAATATCGATACAGTTGACGCAACGCTGACATAATTGAGCTGTATTATATCTAAAGACACGCGCGCGCGGCAGTACAATCCAACCAAAAATTTAAAAAGAACAAAACAAGAAAAGCGTGCACACGCGCGCACACGCGCACACACACGCGCGCACACACACACACACACACACACACACACACACACACACACACACACACACACACACACACACACACACACACACACACACACACACACACACACACACACACACACACACACACACGCACACACACGCACGCACGCACGCACGCACGCACGCACACACACACACACACGCACGCACGCACGCACGCACACACACACGCACGCACACGCACACCATAAACCAGCAAACATAGACACCAAAGACATCATAGGAGAAATGACTTGTACTTGCAGTACAAGTCATTTGAATTACAGAATTACAGAAATGATAAATAAATGGAAATTAAAGGGGATGAAAAAACAGCTGGCCGCAGGTAAGATACGAACCCACGTCTTCGCACTACTCGTGCGCTACTCTTACCAAATAAGCTACCGCGGCGCCGTTTTCCCATCCCTGGGAGTTATATATATATATATATATATATATATATATATATATATATATATATATATATATATATATATATATATATATATATATATATAGTGAGCATTATTCATTAATACGCTTCATATTCTCACCTGTGCATCTTATCATGGTGGGGAGGCTCTCACTCGAGGGAATAAAGAAAAGGCTGGCTGCCTACACCCCGTTGCACAAGTGGTGGAGTGTGCGGTCCGGTTCCTTCGTCCTCTCGCTCCCGGTCTCTTCCCAGATTCACCTACGCTACATTCCTGGAGCTCCGCTCGGGTCGCTGCCTCTACCAACTGCACTCAACCATGTCGCAAGACCAGCAGACCAATACCACTACATCCACCTTGCCTGCTCCTGCGGGAAACCATTCTTGGACAGTCACCACCCCTTAGAAGGACCCACCGGTGTTTGCTGGGCTTCCAGGTGACGACGTTGAGGACTGGTTGGAGCTATACGAGCGCGTGAATGACTTTAACCACTGGAACGAATCAGCAAAACTTACTCACGTCGCTTTCTACCTAACCGGAGTTGCGAAAACATGGTTTTACATTCATGAGCTCGATTTCGTCAACTGGAGCACCTTTAAACACCACTTACGCCAGATTTTCGCGAACTCGTCTGTCCGCTCCGATATCGCCAAGAAGAAGCTTGCTGAGCGTGTTCAGCACTCGGGCGAGTCGTACACTTCGTACATAAAGGACGTCCTCGCCCTCTGCCGCCGCGTGAACACCTCGATGGCAGAGAGTGACCGTGTACGCCACCTGCTCAAGGGTATTGGGACTGTGGCATTCAGTGCTCTTGTAGTGCTGAATCCCACCACCGTCGCAGACATGATCAGTACGTGTCAGCGTCTCGATGAGCTTCACATGCTCCGCCTACACCCTGATACATCTGATTTCAAGGCGTCCAACGACAGCGAGCTGCGTGCCTTGATTCGCTCCATCGTCCGTGAGGAACTGCACACCCAAGCTTCGTCAAACCCTCCTGAGGTCCATCTTATGCCTCCTGGTGGCGGCATACGCCATATTGTGAGGGAAGAGATAGCTGCCGTGACCTGCCCGCAAGTCCCGATCCCGCACCCTATCCCTACACCAACATATGCTCAGGTTGCCTCTATAGTACCACCCTCCCAGCAGCCACCACAACAGGCACCTGCACCGCACGTGTCCCTGAATACTATCGCTACAAGACCACCACGTGTTCCATCTTACAACGCATGGAGCCTAGCTCGACCGGTTTGCTAGCGGCATCCGTGGCCACATTTCAAGGTTTTGCCAACGCCGTCAGCAATATGAAAGACGTGGCTATGACGGGTTTGAAAGGGATGAGTTTTCTGGCCCTGTACCACTACGTCGGCGTCCTTACTACGATTACTATCCACGACGTTCCCCATCTCCACAGGACTTTAACACTGCCGGTTCATTGCGTTTCCCGCGTCGTCGCTCTCCGTCACCGTTGCGACGCTCCTCTTCTCCTTTTCGACCGGCTACTTTGTCCTCCGATCACCACCCGGCAAACTAAATGGTGCAACTTCAGGAGGGAAAGCTGCATCCTTTGGACAACGTGAAACTCCTCCGGAGCGCCCGTCAAATGTACTTTTGGTGTGTGTTGAAGGTGTCCGAATCGAAGCCTTGGTTGACACAGGTGCATCACTTTCCATTATTAGTACTGACTTGTGTTCTCGATTGCGAAAAGTGAAGACATCGTATAATGGCCCTCCCCTTCGTTGTGCTAATGCAGTTCTTCTTCAGCCCTCCCGTATTTGCACTGCGCGTGTTTTCATTGATGGCATCCTTCGCCACATTCAGTTCGTCGTGCTGTCTTCGTGTACCTACGCGATGATTTTGGGATGGGACTTCTTGTTCTCCGCCTCAGCTTTCATCTCTTGCCGTCAGCGAACTATTCATCTGACGGACACTGAATCTTCATCCGCTATCGATGCTCATAGCCTACGTTTCGTCACGTCTACCGACTGTTTCATTCCCGCAGGCATTGAGCATATTCTCACACTGACTTCCGACACTATTCTTAATGGTGATGTGTTCCTTGCGCCGAGTGGTCACTGCATATCTGGTGCGCTTAGCGTTACTCCTAGTCTGGTGCGGTTTCAGGACGGTAGAGCGTTCGTCGGTATTCGTAACCCTACTTCTTCGCCAGTTGTGCTCTCCCAGGGCACTACTGTGACTTGCGTTACTGACACCGAAACTCTTTCGCTGGTACCGCTTCATACCGAATCACCACCTTTGTCTACCGCAACTGATTATCATACTCCTGCCGCTGCTTTAACGGCCGCGATAAATCCTGATCTGACCGCTGCGCAGAAAGAAGACCTTTTGGCACCCCTGCAAAAACACAGCGCCTTATTTGACGTTCACTCCAAGCTTCTGGGGAGCACTTCCGTCGCTGTGCATCGCGTCGAAACCGAAGGCAGTTCGGTTGTACGCCGCCGCCCGTATCGCGTGTCTTCCGCAGAACGGAAAATCATTGCGGATAACGTTGATGACATGCTCAAGAGAGACAACATTCGGCCATCGTCCAGTTCTTGGTCGTCTCCTGTTGTCTTGGTTAGCAAGAAAGACGGCTCTGTACGCTTTTGCGTCGATTATCGAGCCCTTAATAAGATCACGCACAAAGACGTATATCCGATGCCAAGAATCGACGATGCCATTGACTCCCTCCAGGGTGCAGAATATTTCTCTAGTCTAAACCTCCGATCCGGGTACTGGCAAATCCCCATGCACGAAGCGTACATGGACAAGACAGCCTTTGCAACGCCAGACAGACTTTACGAGTTCAACGTCATGCCCTTCGGTTTATGCAATGCTCCTGCAATATTTGAACGCATGATCGACACAGTTTTACGTGGCCTTAAGTGGAAGACCTGTCTGTAATATTTAGGTGACGTTGTTGTTTTTTCTACAACTTTTCGTCAGCACCTTGAGCGTTCGGACGAAGTTTTTACATGCATTTCCAACGCTGGACTCCAACTCAGCACAAAGAAATGCCATTTTGCCAGAAAGAACATCAAAGTGTTGGGCCACCTCATCAGCAAAGATGGCGTTCGACCAGATCCCGACAAGGTTGCTGCCGTGCTTCGCTTCCCTCGCACTGAAAATCACAAACAATTAAGAAGTTTCTTGGGCCTGGCATCCTACTTTCGCCGCTTCATCAGTCATTTTGCTGCCGTGGCGTCGCCGCTGCACAAGTTGCTCACGTCGGGCACTGCTTTCCTTTGGACAGACGACTGCGAACTTTCTTTTCAAGCCCTCAAGCAATCATTAACCACCGACCCTGTCCTCTGTCACTTCGATGAGAACGCCCCAACTTGTTTGCACACCGACGCTAGTGGCCATGAAATCGGTGCTGTCCTTCTACAGCGTGATACCACCTCGCGAGAGAGAGTTGTTGCCTATGCCATCCGCGCACTAACACCTGCCGAAAAGAACTACTCGATCACAGAGCAGGAATGGCTCGCTGTAGTTTGGGCGATACAAAAATTTCGACCATACCTTTACGAACGCCACTTCACAGTCATAACCGACCACCACGCCTTATGCTGGTTGTAGTCAATCAAAAATTTATCTGGACGCCTTGGTCGCAGGGTGGTCCGATTACAAGAATACGATTTTGACGTCTACAAGTCTGGGAAAAAGCATGAAAATGCCAACGCTCTCTCTCGCTGCCCCCTGCCACTATTACCTTCGAGTACATCTCTCCATTGCTCGCCGCTTGACAATGAGACGAAGTCTCCACTCTCGTTATTACCTCTAGCGGTTACTGGTACGTTATCTTCCAATCGCGTCACTCAGCTCGCCTTGTGTCAACGTTCTGATCCCTACTGCAACGGCATTATCCACCACCACCAAATGCGACCAAACGGCACCAAATACCAGATTACATCGACAACTGCGACTATTTAAGCTCGACGACGATGTGCTGCACCGCTACATTTACAACTCCGACGGACACCGCTGGGTGCCTGTTCTTCCACGTTCGCTGCGTACACAAGTCCTTGAAGCTTTTCACGACGACCCTTCTGCTGGCTATTTGGGCTTCCACAAAACATACCACCGCGTTAGGAGCCGTTTCTTTTGGCCAGGCATGTCTACATTTGTGTCCAAGTACGTCGCTTCTTGCGTCCAATGTCAACGGAGGAAACGGCCGACTTCGCCTCCTGCTGGGCTTTTACAGCCTATCCCATGTCCCGAGACATCTTTTGCTATCGTTGGGACAGACCCAGTCGGCCCTCTGCCCATAACGCCGGCAGGTCCTCTATGGATCGTGACAGCTGTTGACCAGCTCACATGTTACGCAGAGACCGCTCCTCTACTATCTAGTTCGGCCTCAGACGTTGCCACCTTCTTTCTGAATGCCATTGTGCTGCGTCATGACGCACCTCGTGTACTGTTAAGTGACCGCGGCAAGACTTTCCTGTCAACAATGATCAAAGAAGTACTCGGAGCTTGTGGCACAGTTCACAGGACGACATCTCCATATCACTCTCAAACAAATGGCTTAACCGAGCGATTTCATCGCACACTAATAGATATGATATCCATGTATATCGGGCCAAACCACGACAACTGGGACAAACTTTTACCTTTTGTAACGTTTGCTCGCAACACCACCATCCAACGAACTACGGGGTACTCACCTTTCTACCTAGTTTACGGCCGTTCACCAACGTTCACCATCTACGCCGCTTTCTTCAATGCCCCAACTAACACCTCGGCCAATATACCCGAACAGCTCGTCTCGAGACTTGAGGAATGCCGTCAACGTGCTCGCTTCAACACCGAAGTCAGTCAGCTAGATCGCAAGCAACGTTACGACATCTCTCGTCGCGACGTCTCCTTTCGTCCTGGAGAAGAAGTGCTCCTTTGGACGCCCCTTCGTACACCCGGTTTGTGTGAGAAGTTTGAATCCCGCTTCCTTGGACCCTACGTTATTAATGAAGAAACATCCCCCGTGAACTATCGCGTTACCCCCGTAGACGTTTCTTCGGACCATCGTTATCGTGGTTCGGAGATCGTTCACGTTTCGCGCCTCAAACGATTCGTTCGGCGTTACCCTCCTGGCTAAGTCGTGGCCTGGCTGGCCGCTTGCGCGCGCGGGGAAATTAGTTTGAGCATTATTCATGCGCTTCATATTCTCACCTGTACATACTCATCATCACCGTTTTGGGGCCTGGTGGTGGGGCTCTCACTCGAGGGAATAAAAAAGAGGCTGGCTGCCTAAACCTCGTCTGACAATATATATATATATATATATATACTTTGTTTCAAAAGGCAGAAGGGATTTATGTTGTGCTGTGGGCTTCTTTGATTATTTCTTACGTCGAGTTTCTGAAAGCGGTGACAGCGTTAGGAGACGCATAGCGGTTACAATCGTGGATAGTAAATGGTGCAAAAGTATCAGTAATAAAAGGCTATTGAGGGTAAAAAGTTTACGGACATTTTGCACGTGCATAAATGGCCCGCTTTATTTTTTAGATGACCATCACTTGTGGAGATGCTCGAGTTTCATGCGTCCCCTGATGTTGTTTTCCCCTCATCGGCATCGCATCTCCTGTAATCCGGCTTCTCCCCGTAGCTAATCGCCTGCGGCGGTCGCGATGTGGTCGCAACATTTTGCGAAAGATGGCGCGAGTGTTGCGCTGCTAACGGCGCCTAACGGCGGGGTGAGTCGGGCGCGACAGAAAGTATTTGAGCTCGGAATCGGCAAGCGGCGCGTACGTTCCGCGCGTGCGCGATCCATGCTTCTGCGAGACCGTCTCGCGAGGCCTAGGAGCAGGACAGCGAAATGGACGAACACGATCGTTCGAACGCGCCACCGTTCGCATGACTGTTCGCGCGAACGACCAGTCGTCAGTGTCCAGCATGGGGCGAACATATTCGCACGATATCCAGCCGCGGTGAGTCGGACTTCCTAGATTTGTCACGCGCCCATCAGCATGTTCTGAGGATAGCAATTCGGCTAGCAGGCATTAGTGTATGGAAGGTGCAATAAATGCCATTGTGATTATTTGCACTACTGTGTTGTCGTTCCTTTGCCCTAAGAGCAACGTCTGATCCCCACACGCTTCGCATGACGATTCTTTATAGGCATACTGATGCGTCATTATGCACACATTCCTAAATCATCTTTACTGAAGCCGGTGAAAGCCAGTAGTGTGTGACGTCAACTCTGTTCTTGCGTGGATATCATCGGTCATATTCGTCTTTAGGAATTGTGCATAATATGCAATAATTCTAAGCTTCTAACCCAAGCGAAATTCTGCTATCAGATTGGCGTTGTGACCAAGTTTCCAGAAAACTTCGTACTGGATCATGCTCATCCAACAAAGAATTATGAGACCGCTCCTCCCGTCTCTTTCGAGGCAGTTATGACCTGGGTATCGCGATGTCACTGTAACATAAGTTGCTTGTAACATCACGTTCAAAGTTTCGCAAACAAAAAGAAAGTTGTAAGAATGTCCACGAATTTACGTTTCAGCCGAGAACCTCCAC